>NW_017806235.1:1290906-1345689 GCF_001891065.2 Hippocampus comes
TGTCAGGTCTTCAGCTGTGGTGTCCAGGTAAAAAAAAAAAAAAAGATGGTTGTGTATGATGGGAAAATAGAAAGTGACTGAGCTGGCAGAGAGCGAGGGAATAATAGGAGGAGAAAAGGAAAGAATCGCCAGTCATTGAGTGGCTCCATCAAGAACCTTCCTCTCCGTTGTTTGAAGTTGTAAGCCGCACGTAAAAGCATTCAATTTTCTCAAAAGCCAACAGTACGCCTTGTCATCCAACATACGGATCAATATTCTCATTTTTTGGACGTAATATTTTAAAGCGGTTTGGTGCAGCTGCAGTGGTCGTGAAAACGCTAGATAAAGCTGTATTGTATTGTATTCCTTTTAGCGTAGCGCTATCTGGTGGATGCATAACGCAACCCCAGCTAAAATTGTAGCTCCTATCTTTGCGCCTTATAATGCGATAACGCGGTGCGCTCTATATATGTAAACAGTTTTAAAATAGGGCATTCATTGACGGTGTGCCTTATACTCCGACATGCCTTAGAGTGTGGGAAATAGGCTACAATACTTTAGAGTGCTATTTTCCTCTGTTCAAAAGCACAACTGCCGGCGTGCCTTATACTCCGACACACCTTGTAGTGTGGAAAATATGCTACAATAGTTTAGAGTGCTATTTTCCTCCGTTCAAAAGCACAACTGCAAAAATTGGTGAGTTTTTTTCCGGGGGGGGCGGGGGGGGTGGGGGGGCTAAACTGATGCATGATTGCCTGTCCATTCATTTAAAAGGGGAAGGATGGTTTGAGATACGGGTGTTTTGAGTTAAGAGCACGGTCATGGAACAAATTAATTTGCTCTGAAAATACAATAGTTTGACAAACACCGTATTTCGCCATGAGAACGTATTATTGTGCTCGGCAAACACGATGACACTGTCACAAAAGCAGTGGTTCTGGAAAATGCTGTCGTTTGATTGAATACGGCATTTTTGGGGGTGGGGGATCAGGCAAACATTCTATTTAGACAAAACTAAAAGTTATTTGACACATATTAGGTCGGAATGTGAGAGCACTGAGGAAAGGTTGACACAAGTGGACTGTGCGGCTTGAGTCTACTCCATGCGCACAGCCGGTGGCTGGAAAAGTTGTCGGTGAAAGAAAAAAAAAAAAAAAAAGAAAACAAGTCAGCTGGAGTTAATTTTCTGACCGCCTTTCACAGGAGTCAGCAGGAAATGGCAACGGCACTCTTTCACTTTCATGCGCGTCACAACACTTCTTAGGTTCCGCAACTCTGCCTCACTATACTGCAGCTTTGTATCGATATGGTCAAGTGAAGAAAAAGAAGAATCGACGTTTCATGCTTGTGTGAGCGTGGATGGTTGTTCGTCTCTGTGTGTGCCCTGTGATTGGCTGGCAACCGGTTCAGGGTGTCCCCTGCCTACTGACCAAAGACAGCTGGGATAGGCTCCAGCATGCCCGCAGCCCTTGTGAGGATAAAGCGGCTCGGATAATAGATGGATGGATGGAATATAAAATTTGACCCAATTGGCTACATGGTGAAATTCTGTCAGTGCAGATGGACAAACAGACAGAGGCCTTGAAGCACATCCAGCAAGTTTCCACTGGAGCTTTCCCACCTGGTGTTATGGGAAAAAAAAAAAGTCTGCCACCTCCATTCGATCCGGATTCAATCAAAAGCAAAGCTCTGATAAATCTGATGGAGTTAGATTTATTATTTTATGTATTTACTTTTTAACTGTCTCTTGAAGTTGTCCTTGAGGGTGCACTTGTCAGCTCTCCTCACTAGAGGGCTGTCTAAGGTTTGGCTTAGAACGTGTTCTTATCAATCCTCCACGGAAACCCCCTCAAGGTCCTGAAATATGATGCATTTGATATGTTTTCATGTGTTATGTAATGCCATTATGGATGAAAACTATGTATTTTCTGCAATGTTTTGTCATGGAAATGCTCTCTTTATACATGATATGTTTTGTATTTTAATATATGGCAGAAAAAAAACAAAAATTATCACAGGCTGTAGAGTGTAACAGATTTTTTTTGTACATTTGAAATAACTCTTGTTCTGCCTCGTGTTTAATTTGGTTGTAATTCCACTGTTGACCACTAACTAGCGGCACAGTTTTTAGTGTGAGACTAAATTTGCATCACAACCAGTTCAGGGTGGACCGTAGACAGCTGAGATAGGCTCCAGCATGCCCCGCGACAACTTGTGAGGATAAGCGCATTAGAAAATGAATGGATGGATGGATAAATTAGCATCATATTATGCTTTTTTTCAAATTGTATCGGGGGTATCATGACACTAGTAAAAAAAAAAAAACTATTTCACGTGCCTGATTTGTGGATTTAGAAAGCATCTGAAGTCAATGAGTGACTGGACGTCGCCTTCGCAGGACAATGAGTCCGCATTTGTCAGCCACTAACGCCTAAACAGGAACGTTCAAAGTATAGCTTAGCCTGGTACCACGTGTGTGTGCGTGTGTGTGTGTGTGTTTGCGTCACGATTGGTGAGTGTCGCATGGGCGTATGTGATTTTCTTCCTTCTGTTTGCACCAAGGTATCAATTTGGTGAGCCGTGCACCAGTAATAAACTTCTATTCCCGTGCGGCCGACGCTCTGGGCCTCCTCCACCGCAGGCTGCGGCGTGGACGCCGGCCCGAGCCGCCCCCAGCCACCCCAAGGGGAAAAAAACTAAACGTGCGAGCGCCCCTGAGGTTTACTACACTGCTCTTGGCGTTGGGCCGCTTCTCTCTGGCCAGTTCTCACCAATAAGTCCAAATAAGAATGTCTTTTTATTTTTAATCTCCTCCGAGGACAAAACGCTATAAATAATGCCCTCCAAAAGTGTATTTTGAGATTAAATCTATATTTGGTCATAAAAATATGTTTAGCCCCAGAACACTCTCGATTGACATTACAATGCTCAATTTTGAAAAGGCTGGAACATTACGCTTTATTCTTGATACAAAAATATAAATAAATTTTGCCATGAGATGTTATAGTTTTGCATTAAAATGCTACATTTTATTACAGGGGATCAATGGCCATTTAAATGCTTTATTGTGCTTCGGAAACATATATTTTGCTATGTATGCACACCATATTTTGCCATTCAAACACACACACACACAATATATATGTATAAAATGTACAATACTATAGTGTGCTACTTTATTTTTAGAAAACACCTTCCATTTTTTTAGGGCTGTGGGACAGATCAATGTCCTTTCCATTCATATCAATGGTGAAAGATGATTGGGGTGTTTTGAGTTATGAACGTGGTCTCGGAAACATTTCAACTTGTAAGTCAAGACTCCACCGTTGTTGCCACATGACGAAGGCGAAGAACAATGCAACGCCTGTTGCCTCGGTTTTGCCGTCCTTCCCGTAAGATGTTCGCAGTGTGTGTCAGTGGGCGGTGAAACATATAGGAAAACATGCCACCTGAATCGTGGCGAGAGCGAGAGAGGAAAAAATGACAAGTCCTATTTGGACGGAATGATTCCATATGCGGGAATGCCTTCTTTTCTTTCCCCAATGAGTTTTAAACGCTTCCAGGCGCACTTGCAATGGCCTTTATGTTGCAATGTAGGTGACTGAGGGCTCAGATGCGCACGTGCGTGGACGTGAAGCACATGTCCGTCTCACACACACGAACTAACGTCCTTGTAAAGTGAAAATAATGTCCTCAAAGTTGATGCAGCACTGAGAAGAGTGTCGTGAACAACAACCCTGCCGAATTGGAATGGCGAAAAATCGGCAAGTACATAGCAAGGTTATCATCGTTCATGAAAACTAACAAGGGAACTAAAATTAAAATTGAAAGAAACGTTCATGAAAAAATAAAAACGAGTGCTTAAAAAAACTGCCATTAAAAAATACATTTTATGTTTCATTCATGTCTCAATAAACGCAGGGCAAGAGAAAAGTGCACCTTAAAGACCAATCTCCAACATGTGGGATCATTTCACACTTACTAAAAGAAGTTAAAGGGCAATGTACCTGTGGCGGATCTCAAGTGGCTTAAGTTACTCAACTGCACATCTCTGGTAAACATCGTTAGCTGACTGAATATAACCTACCGCCTAGTTCAAATGAATTGTAATCCATAACAGGTGGTTTGGATAGAGCAAGGATGGAAACAGCCGTTGGTGCTCTTTCAATCACTTTATTGAATAAATGACAAAAAATAAATAAATAAAATAATAATAATAATAATAATAATAATAATAATAATAATAATAATAATACAGTTAGCAAAATAATTCAAAATAGGCTAGTAGAGGTTAGCCAGAGGCTGATCTGCACTGTTTTTTTCCCTGAGTAAGCGACTGGCTTGTTATCCAAGGTGTTCCATGAGAGAGTTTGTTATGCCTTTGTACTAACAAAAAAAAATAATAATCTGAATGCGGATATATGAGACCCCAAGTCTTAACTTGATGACACTGTCGATTTGAGGCATGTCAAATTTTGGGGGAAAAATGTGAAGCAACACAAAATTCAAGTCTTTTTTTCCACTGTTTTGAAGGGATGCTCTTGACAGCTCTCAGGACAAACACGTCACTTCTCTGCGTCCCATTTTTGGGGAATGCCAAACCACACCGCCTTCTCAGTCTTGACCAAGTGCCTTTTATATTTATATTGTCATTGTTGCCGTGTTCAGGACGTGCCATTCTTGGTTTCAAACCATCACCCAATACCGCAGCCCACCCCCCTCATCATCTCCACAACGCTTAATTGCATCTTTTGCAATATTGCCTTTTTTTGTGTGTCATTTTTAGCTGTCAACTGTTTTAGCGGAGATAACTCTTCAGGCAGGGAAGTTTGGGGTGGTTGAGGGAAGGAGTACAGCGTGGAAACAATGCCGCATCCAGCTGGCAACTGCAGCGCGAACGGCTGCGGTGGACGTTCTCCAGTGCACACAGGGGGGGAGGTGTTGATCACGGAAAAAATAATGTCCGACTGCACCCGCGGCAGTGGCTACTGCTTGTCCTCGTACCTTTTCCACTTGAATAACCTACAATGACTTATAGGGGTCACAAAGTGAAATTTCTAACCACACTCTCCGCAGTCCACGGACCATTTTGAAAAAGTGTGTCACAGATATGATTTGCGCCTTGAGAATCAAATGGCATTACTAAAAAAAATACCAAAAACAAGAAACTTTTGAAAAGGCGTTTTTGGCGCCTTGGTTATTCATAGCATAAATGTTTTGTGGGTTGCTGTCTTTCCATTGTTAATGTGTATGTTTGTCCACTAGATGGCGTGACTTTTCCCTATTGAAAGGATGAAGCAATCTCACATTTGTCACTGTTTACAACAAAAATGATGCAACTCAGTTGCAATCATCTACTATTATGATTGTACTGATGTATTATAATGTGTGTCATCTATTTTATCCACATTTGGGAATCCCTCCAAGCTACTTTGGCTTATTCACAGGGTCCTATGTTAAGTATTTTAGGTTGTGGCCATTATTGCCCGAATTGTGGTGGTCGTGCCAGAACCGGCAGTGAAACTGATTTAAAACAGTAATTAACCAAATTAATAATTACGGTATCTGTGTAGGCCTGCCTGTGGATGAAATAATGAAGCATGTAGTCTCAATGGCCAAAATGCGCACGAGTATAGTGACAGTGGGCGATCAAGGCAGCCGCTTAAAAAATATCCACACTCTGCACTCCCCAGTATATAGAGATTATGATTTAAAACAATACTTAACCAAATTTACAATTATTTATGTAGGCCTAACTGTGGATGAAATAGTATGTATACAGTGATACCTCAGTTTACGAACATAATTGGTTCCGAGAAAGTGTGTGTAAGGCGAAAAGTTCTTATTCCGAACATTTATTTCCCATAAGAAACCATTAAAATGAGAATAATCCGTTCCTAGGTCCACATAAAAAATAATTTTCTACTAAATAAGCCTTAAAACTGCACAAAAATATACCTATTTTATGTATAATGAATGTGCAATTGTATTGTAATTAAAGAAACACTGTACACTGTACTGTATAATAAAGTCATTTTATTTTCCTTTGTGATGGTATTTAATGGGTTAATGGATGACGAACTTCCAGGGTGCCTCTTGATGATATCCGAGTGAAGTTGCCGTGCTTTCTCGGCGATAATACCCTCACTCACACTGTCCCCTGCTAGCTGCTTTTCATTTATCCAAATTAACAGAAGTTTTTCAACCTCTTCTATTGCCTGAGACCGTTGCTTAGACAACACAGAAACACCCTTAGCCACACACGCACCCTTAATAGCTCCCTTGTTCTTCAGGATGGAAGCAATGGTAGACTTAGCTAACTGATACAGTACTGTGATGCTAAGTCACGCAAACGCACACCTCGTTCGTGTTTTTCGATTATGTCCTTCTTCAGCTAGATCGTAATTTTCGTCTTCTTCGGCTTAACACTAACTTGTGGTGGGGTCTTTTTCGGTCCCATAATCGCAAACGTGCACTCTATATGGTCCAAAATGTCGCTCAAACAAATCACGTCCTCACTCGAAGAAAGGGGGTGACGAAATGGGACGCAGTTGAGCGTGCGTCAGCTTCTAGTGGCCGCCACCGTGGCACTGCTCGATCGCGTGGTGTGTTCGTCCGCCGAAAACTAGTTCGTCCACCGAGACTATATGCTCGCGAATTTAATGTTTGTGAGGCGAAAAGTTCGGAAGCGGAAGCATTCGTAAACTGAGGTATCACTGTATTTAGTTAGTGGTCCAGTGGTTAGCGCATTTCGATCTCACAATTCAGAGGTCGTGGGCTCCAGCCTTCCTGTGTGGTGTTTGCATGTTCTCCCCGTGCCTGAGTGGGTTTTCCCCAGGTACTCCGGTTTCCTCCCACATTCCAAAAACATGCATGGCAGGCTGATTGAGCACTCTAAATTGTCCCTAGGTTTGAGTGTGCGCACGGATGGTTGTTCGTCTCTGTGTGCCCTGCGGTGGGCTGGCAAACGGTTCAGGGTGTCCCCTGCCGACTGCCCGAAAACAGCTGGGATAGGTCCCAGCACACCCAAAATGTCCTTGAGAACGTTGCACACAATGTGTCAGTGAATGGAGTCGATTGAATGTGCACAACAGGGGTAAAGAGAGCAAATCTGGTGGTGGCCCAACATCAGCCACATGGTGGTCCTGGGCCAGCGGGACACCGTTAATGTCAGACAATGGCTCATTTTAAATCAACATAGGCTGAATTTGCCAGATGTATCTTCCAAAAATGTTTTACATTTGTAATTTCTTTTTCTTAAACTATCCTAAAGTAACAATGATGCACAAAAATAAATAAAATAAGTGCAGTTCATGGTGCCTCATTTACGCACCATGTTGGAGATGACAAACGTGTTTTCTATTAAGAATTTGACAGTATCAATATAGTCTCAAATCAAAGGAATCTTGGCCTTGACTCCACACGTTTCGTCATTCTTGCCATCACATTTGATAGCCTTTGTTACGCTGTTTGACAAAACCCATTCGAGGAAATGTAAACTTTCCAAATCGGAAGAAGCGGGCTAGCCTCAAGCGAAAATCTGATATTATACATTCCTCGTTCCGCAACACTTTCCATGTATCAATATGGTTGGAAAGCCAGCAAAAATAGTGAGAGGAAAAAGAAACATTGGAAAACACCAAGCGTTGTCTTTCCGGTTTATTCCTTGTGAGAAAGAGACACAGAATGCAGAATATTCGGTTCCCCTGATAAACCCTAAGCCACATCGTGACCACAAAGGTGATTGTTTATGGTTAGGTGGAACAGGACATTCCAAAATAACCTCGGATAATGAGCCACATGCTCCTTCCCCAAAATCTGGCCGCATGCAGCAGCCTGTTCTAGTTTTACAGACATTTGAATCTCATAGGATGTGCTGGGCGAGAATATAACGAGAACGTGGACCTACAATTCCAAGATGTATATTTACCTTCAACGCTGAATTATATACAATTAGCCGTATTGAGCAAACTTAAAGTGACACCTTGACGGAACGCCCAAATGGGATGTGCTAGAAATGTTGTCTATTCCCCCTCCAAAATGATTGAAACAGTGAAGCGTATTGGGTCAAGATTTTCATCCAATAATTGTTAAAAAAAACAAATAAAAAATACCCGTACTTGACGAGTTAAAGCTACCAAGAAATGGGTTACCAGTTGATCGGTATAGCTATGGTTAAAAATAATGCTAATTTGATTTCCAACATTTTCTAAGAAGAAAAAGCAACTTGCCCCACTCAGCGGTCACTACAAATCACTCGCTCGAACCAAAAAGTCCAACGTCAGCATTGTTCCTCCTTAAGCCATCCCGCCCCTGCCAATCTTTTCAAAGAATGTTTTATTCAATTGACTTCTACTTCAGCACACAAAATTCCCAAAAGCTCCAACCAAATGGTGCTCTTTTTAAATTTTGTATTTGACTCAGATGTCAATACCAGGAAATAAAAGCAGAATTTTGTTTTGTCCACGATTCATCTTTTGATGTCAAGGTTTTGAGCATGGCACCTGGAACTCGTGTTTCTGGAGTCCGGTTGAACTATAATAAAAAAAATTGGCCTAGGATATTGCCAAGCGCTAAATTTTGCTGCCGTTGCTGTCCTGAGCACATTTGGGAACGATGACCGCTCTTTTCAACCTCCATCTTTTTGGCTGCCGTTAACTCAAGTTTTTGCCACATGAAACCCGAGACACTCGAGCTTTACATTATCAAAGACCGCGCCACTTAGCCCGCTGTCAGGCCGAGCCTTTCATTACAGTCGGAACAAGTGAAACGACCGCCCTCTTCATCTCTAAAAATGTCACGTGTGATAGCTGAGGCCATTTTTTATAACTGGCCATTTTCAGCTGTCAGATGTCTTAACATTGTATAGCAAGCACATTTATGACCGCTAAAACACATTTATGGTCTTCCCGAGGCTAATTTATGCCGCCCATACATACGAGTGTACCGTATTTGTATCCGGGTGTCCATTTTGCCACTGACCGCCGACTGAAAATGATATCACAGTGCCAAAAGGCTCAGGTGATCACCAGTCATGACTCACCTGTTGTCTGGGTTTGGTCATGTGACATTTGCAAGCTGAGTCCTTCGGCACTGTGATGTCATTTTCAGTTTGACAGCAAGTGACAAAATGGCCGTCGCCTCACATGGATTAAAAACAAGTGGATTTTGCTGCTCTTGAACACACCGAAGCATTCCTGAAAGTGTCTGTTCTTCACTTTTGTGAGGTTATGTGTGCTGTGTGCTCACGCAAGATTTACGCCTCGGAGGACTTCATTTCGAGACAGAATCGTGTATGCTGCTGTCTGTTGAGATTATTGCAGTAGATGAGATACAATATGACCAAAACTGTTCAATGCCTGATTTTCTATCTTCTTATGTGGGTCTGTCACAAAATTGTTTCAGTTAAATTAAAAAAAAAAAAAAAAATCCTTCTGTGGGCACCTCAGTCATTTTTTTTTCAGGGTTACATGAACAGTGAATTTGCCAACGGATAACTTTAGCGTATCAAACCACAGACAAGTTCGTCCACCACGTGCGGGTAGAACCAGCAAGCTCGGAACATCTGTCCGCTCCACCCAGTCGTTAGGAGTCCTTCGCTTTAGTCAGAGCCGTCAACGCATCGGCGAAGTTTGACTCGACTGGAACTCTAAGCCCTCTCTGAACTTCCCTGCGCTTCAGGTCAAAGTCGTAAAATAGCGTGGCGAGGAAATGTCCTGTAAAATTCTGGGAGTTTACAGGCGCTTTGCATCAGTGCTAAATGCTTCAAGCTCACTGGCCTTGAAGTCTTAGGGCGCGCTTGCGCTACTCGACCCGCGTTTTAGACCACTTCGCACCTAAAGTTCGCTACATGTGGCTTGTGTGAGCGCTCTGATGCGTACTCAAATTCCGCACACTTCCCCTGACATGCTTGTGGGTCATATACGCTGACTCATAACAACCAACAGTGTGCTAAATAGAAATAATCAGTACACTGAGAAATAATTCACATTCGAAGCACTTTTGGTCATGCACGGACAAGAAATTATCTGTAGACTCAAAAAACAAAAGTTAAAGGAAGTGCAATCCACAAAACCCCAAAGTGTATATTTCATAATTGTTGCAATCGCTCTTCTGATCTGTTCATAAAACCGCCGCCTTGTAACTTGGTGTTTTCAGATAGGAGTGACCCAACTCACGACATTTTCTAGATCCGAGCAGTCGTTAGGCCTATTTTTTTTTTCCTGTCTTGCAAGCAGAAATATGTGGAAATTTGGAACGAATTAGTGGCATCTCCATTCATTTCAGTGGGCACAGATGATTTGAGATGCCAGTGCTTTGAGTTATGAGCACTGTCACAGAACAAATTAGACTCATACCTCAAGAGACAAAACAAAATATATATATACAAAACCTGTCTACAATCTCAAACAAAAAAAATCTAGGGGATTTGATTGGGTAATTTCAGTAATGTACATAGAGATGGTACAGTTCAAACCTTCAGAGTGACTCCCCCAATAAAAATGTGTGTCATTCCATTTTGGGAAGGCCGGTGGAACGTTGATTAAACATGTCTTCCTGTACAACCGAAATCCACATGAAAATGTTATTTTCACAGCCGCTCTACGTATGTATTACGGCAGCATAATTACACATTGTCAGCCGGGCGCATGTTGGCACCGTATGCACCGCTTGTAATCACATGCCTCACAACTACAAAGAGTTGCCCCGCACGTCAAATCGTCCCGAAAATTAAAGAGCAGCCCAGAGGGGGGAAAAAAAGGACCTGAAGAAGAACTCTGTACATTTTTGTCAGGCGGGGGACTTCATTTTCAAAGGGGAAGCACAAAAATGTTTCATTCATTCTTTGAACAAGATGACCGTTGGATTAAACTTAACATTTTGGGAATACGATCCCTTGGGAAAGTGCTTCGAAAGTAAATGATGAGGAAAAAACAAGTCCAACTTGACCAAGGATTCCCAAACTGTGTCGCGCTGAGAACTTTGTGGGTTAAGTCACACACACACACACACACACGCTCACAAAGCATCATGATAATGTTATGCTGAATCAATTGCCCCATCAAAAAAGGAGGGGTCATGAAATATGCAGCCAAAAAAAAGATAATAGGAGCGTGATGTAAATTCAACATTTTTTTTTTCAGTGTACGTTTTTGTAAGGACGCTTCCAGTGGGGCGATGGAGAAAATATTTTCATTGCTCGTTTGACTTGACACTTTCATTAATACATGTGGGGGAACAGAGGGAATCCGTTAAAAACGTCCAATTTGTCACAAAGTGGATTTAGAGGATTTTTGTTGGACTTTTCTTCTTCATTTTTCAAATAGCCTTCATTTTCTTGGCGTGGAGTTGAATTGTTTTGGGATTCTGCCCCTTTTTTTTCCCCCCATGAAGGTCCATTGTTTTCCATCCAGTGCGTATTCCTTAAGACAATAGGCTGAGGCAGCTGGTGTCCACAGTGACCATCGCACACACACGCCTGGCGGACCTCCACGCTGTAAAATAGGGGTTTGCTTGTGCGTCCGACAGGAGCCAAGCCTCTCTCAATGCCGCCGTCTGATTGGCTCGGAAATCTCCCCTTCGAGAAGCCAATAACAAAGACACATTTGATGTGATTCTCTTGCTCCTGAAAGTGGGTTGCGCTACACTCCCGTCCATCTTATCAACACGCCAATGCTCTGGTTTTTTTTTTTTTTTTTTTGGTTTTGTGTTTGTTTTTAACATTGTGCCATAAAGTACCTGTTTGTGCCACAAATGGTACCGTTTTGAGAAATGACTGTGTTTGCGAGCTCTAAACTGCCATGCGGTGGGCCGGTTTTAAAAAAAGAAGCCCTTGATTAGGGCGAAGGAGAAAACTTAGGCTTTGGCTTTTAGTGTATCCAGTTCGTGACGTGACTTGTGAGAAAAGGTTTGGCTGAATCAAGTAGCACCGTGTTGCTACATGCTAACATTAGCCAGAGGGGATGCCTTTTCCATATCAGACATTTTTAAAATGTCCTCTTTGGGGGTCACGGTTGGAGCTGGAGTCGAGCCCATCTGACTTTGGAGCAAGAACCAGGGTGCACGGTGGATGAAGTCAAACTCTTGACTGAAACCCGACAGAGAATGCAATTTACCTGCGAAAGAGGAGACTTGAGGGGAGTGAACCCACAAAACAATCCGTCCCTCTATCCGTTGACCAAAATAAAGAAAAGTACAACAGAAAGTAGATGGATGGTTTGGGTTGCAAGTCTCCCTTTTAATCGTTAAAATGCTTTCTCTCTGGGGTTTAATTTTGGGGATTGACTTGACAAGTCTGAAAAGTCTTTCTTTTCTTCCACCTGATGTCTTCTTGTTCTGGTATTAGAGGGAGCGCTTGATTTATGAGGGGCTTCCATTCCTACAGCAGCGGGCTAACCCAGTAGCCGAGTGGTTCACACGTTTGCTTCCCAGTTTTGAGATTCTGGGTTTGAGTTCCCGGCATTTGCATGTTTTCCCCCCGTGCTTATGAGTTTTCTCCAGTTTCTGCAAATTCCTCCCACATTCCAAAAATCAGTAAAATCTAGTGTGCCTGAAGAAAAAGAAATAAACTAGGATTCGAAAAAAGAGGTGCCTGCAATAGTCCAAACATCTGTTAAAGCTGTCAATATTTCATTAATATCTCTTTGAACGTCAAGTCTGATTTTGTAGGCGTGGCCATCTTGGAAATGGGAGTTGGCCGAGTGTTGCGCTGATGAATCAAGAAATCCTGAATGCCAAATTTGAAACCAGACCTTGATTTCAACTAGCATTCATCTGAAAGATAAGCATTTTCTCTATTGATTTCTCAACTGGACATTAAAAAAAAAAAGACAAACAGCGTTAGCCCGCACTAAGTCTCAGAGTTTGGTCAATGTTTCTGGGGTGTTCAACTTTCAACTTGACTTCCACTCCAGGGTTTCCAGTTGGCACCCATGTTTTTTTTTTTTTTTATGCTTGATAATGCAAACCATTAACAATTTAGCATTCCTCCGGGCTGTTTATAGCTTTTAAGAGCTGAAAGCGGTATTGTTTGATTAGTGACAAGCACTCCACTTAGCGGCCTCATGCCGGCCTCTATGGCTTCCACCTGTGCTTCCATTTTGTCTTCCAGGTTTTTTTCTGCTGTTTTTTTATCCACTAATTATTATCATGCCTGAGGTCTGCAAGAGGAAACTGTCGAGTCTGGAAAACATTTGGATTTTTGGCTACCGGGTGCTAGATTTGTTTTGTTTAGTTTTTTTCCTCCTATGAAAGCAGTGGCCCGTATAAGGAAGCTGTTAAAACTCCATTTTGAAATGTCGACAATAACAACTCCGCCCCTTTTCTGCTTCATTTGCATTTCTGATCAGCTGACATGTCCTCCATTTTGTTTCATTTCGAGCGGACTAGCGGCAATGTGAATGCCTAAAGTTAACGAGTCTAAAAGCTCTTTTCATCCCCAGCGGCAGCTCACTTTCACACTCTGAGACACTCGCAGATGTACAAAGAGTGTGTCACCTATTTGGCCAGACATTTCCGTGCTCGACAGAGCTTTATAGTCCGACCATGCTAGTAGATGAGCTCATCGAAAGTCCTCTATAAATAGGCCAATTGGGAGATGAGATGCCAAAAACAACAAACACAAAAACATGTTATTATCCATTCGTCGGCTTTAAACTTTCAACGATGCGGATTAGTATGTCGACGCGTCGTCACGTCGACTAATCGATTCAGCCCCAAGCAGTGAGTTCCCTTTCCTGTTCCAAGGTTGTTATCATATTTTTCATAAATCATTGATCCAATACATCACTATTCTTTTCCGGTTGTATTGTTTTCATCAAACGTTTGTATTTTCAATTATGCCAAATGTCGCAGTTAGTTCGGTTCTATGGTTATCATCACACTTTTCATCATCAATGATACTTGACATCGCAGAAAGTTTTATTTCCTGTCATCACCTATCGTTGCCCTTTTAGCAATTGATGTCATATGACACAGAGTTCCATTCCCTGCTCAATGGTTATCATCACGCTTTTTATCTCTAGTGATCCCACAGGTCACAGTCGCTTCCTTTTCCATCTCCATAGATATCACTACCCCTTAATCTTTGACTATCCTATGTCTTAGTAGTTTATCTTTCCCGTTCTATGGTTATCATCACACTTTTACCATCAATGACCCAATATGTCGCAACCAGTTCCCGTTCCTCTTCTATGGCTTTTTTCTCCCACCATCACTTGACTGTTCTGTGAAGTCAAGCTCGATTATGCCGAGATTTGCCAGGCTCACGTGATGATGCTTTCAACTCTTTGAAGTTTTATTAGATTTTTTTTTTTTTTTGGTAGCCTTTTTTTTTTTTTTTTTTTTTTTTAAACAGAGTAGTTGAACACCACTTTTTTTCCCTTCACTTTTTGGAAGGTCTTGATGTGATTCGGGAGGAGTTGCACCTGAAGCCAGTGATGCTCTGCTAAAGTGATGGAGGTGAAGGGAGGACCAAAGGGAGGTGGAAGGGGCGTGGAAAGAACTTTCCAGAGTGGTGATTTGATGAACGGATGCTTTTCCTCCGCGAGTATCCTCCTCATTGGTCTTCGTCCAACCCTTCTCAAGGAGCCGACTGCATGTTTTTTTTTTCATGACAGCGCTCCACCATCAGTGTGCCGCTGCACTTGAAGAAAGGGGGAAGCCGGTCTGAAGCTTCTCGTCAGGCCGCCACAGTCATCGTCACTCCTCCCCCACATGGAGCTGTAATAGTGCGAGCACACACACTTTTTCAGGGGGATTTATTTTAATTGAACTTTTTCAATTTACCCACCAAAGTTCGTGCACCAGCCGCGCGGGCGATCACCATGGAGACGCAAAGGCGGCCCGCCAGATGGAGGACGAAAAGGTGGCTGCGGTGGTCCACGCTCGCCGCCGTGGTGGTCGTTACAATGCTACAAACTGCCGCTGTCAGAGCAGGTAAGAAGCCTTTTTTTAATGCTAATTAGGCCTTCCAACCTTCCTAATCAGATGATTTTTTTTTTCGCGTTAGATTTGATAAAATGACGTTGATGGATGAATTCTCGTGTTGATTGCTGGTTCCGCGAGCTCTTGCACCTTGCATTGGCAGCTTTTGTTGAGTTGAACTCGTGTGCCTTTTACGCACAGTTAAACCTTCCGTAAACTCCTTTCACGAGACGTCTCGCGTCACGTTCGACTTGCGAGTGATTGGAGGGTTCGAGCTAGCACACGCGCACCCCATGATCCCGCATTTGTTAGGTGTGGTTCGCTAAGGTGAGCGATGGATTTTGGACTGCTTTTGCGTCCTTTTGCTCGCACTCATCGTGCTCGGCTGTGCACTTGCTTTATTCTCATTCCTCTCGGTCATAAAACTGCTACTTGTGTTTGCGGGGCAGCTCCATTTCTCCAGTGTTCTGTTACGCACGACTTTTACGCACGGGATAATGAGAAACAGAGACTTGAAATAAGACGGGAATCGCCGATTTACGGGAGGAATCAACGCATTTCTCGTTACTCTGGAAATAAACAAACATTGAAAAAAAAAAGTGTTTAATTTTTTATAGTGATGAAATCTGAGACATGGATATCTTTTCCATCGCTCTAATATTATCCAAGCCATCCCCCAAAACCCACCCACGAAACACACACACACGCACACGCACACACACTCACACGCACACACACACACAAAACAAAAAAAAATGGTGGGGCGTTGATGGAAAAGGAAGGGGGGAGAGAAAATTCGACGATTTTGACTGGTTTAAAAGCACATATGTGGGTCACATTAACGTCGAGCTTTGAAGGATAGTGGTGGGAGAGCCAAAGAGACACCCATACTGTGCTGACTCTAGCCAGGAATTAAAAAAAAAAAAAACACATGCGTCTGCTGGCTTTGTAAGATTCATGCTTTCAAATATTTGTTCTGTTGGCCTCATTTCAAAGCCAAAAGACATGGACATTTCTGAGAAGAAGCCTTTGGTTGGCCTTCATGGGTCCTGCAATAGAGGAATTTTGATTTAAGTGGACCAAGAATCAAACCCATCAGCAGCAAAAATAGTCAGCAGCAGTCTATTTGGAAAGTGCATGAACATAAAACGTAAAATATGCAGATGACAGTAGCAAACGGTGCATGAAGAGATGTTTTATATATTGTTGCTGTCTTGTGAAAAACACACGTCAATTTTTGTCTTTTTTTTAAACAATTTTTACCTGAATGGACATGTTTTTTCACAGGACAGCGACGATAACCGGAAGTGAATGTGGAAAGCAGCAAGGATAGTCAGCAGCATTGTACGCTACCAAAAAACTACATTTATTATTCCTTTCTGTATGAATGGCAAACGGTACACCAATGATTCGATACTCTGTTTCCAGCAGTGAATAAGAACCGCAGCAAAGTTAGTCAGTCGCATTGTATGCGACAAATAAGTAGATGCCATTTATATAGAAGTGATTGTGCACAGCAGCAATAATCGTCAGCAGCATCACGTTACCAAAATCTATGGACATATCGAGAAATAATCACTTAATGAATGCCAGTAAGTATATGAATGTCAAACTGTACATGAATAAATAGATATCACATATACATAAGTTGATGTGACGAGCAACAAGAATAGTCAGCAGCGTTGTATGAAGCCAAATAACTGCATGTTCCAAATGACGCTCTATGGACGAGTGAAACACTTCACATGACTAGATGGTGCAGTCAATATGTAGATGTGAACAGCAGTAGGAATAGTCAGCAGCATTGTATGTAACCAAAAAAAAAAAAAAACGTACGTGTTGAAAAATATAATTATGAGTGGCAACTGTATGAGTGAACTGCAGCAAGGAGAGTCGGCAGTATTATGTGGAGCCACAATAGTCATGTACCGTACGTAGATAGAAAACGGCATATGAATAAATAGTTTCTATGCAGTATGATACAGAAGTCAGTGTGAGCAGCAGCAATAGTCAGCAGCATTGTAGGTCGTAAAAAAAACAAAATGTTTCAAAACTGCACATGAGGCGGTCGATGATACTATTCAGAAGTTGACGTGAACCTCCTCAACAATAGTTTGCATCTTATTGTGTAATCATGAAAGGCCTTCCTGTCCCACCATGATTGAGATGCAAGCTCACCATAATTGCACGATGTGCACACACAAACATTTGCAGGGTCTCCGAGGGGGCGGGCTTTAATTGCTGTCATTGCTGCCAGACCTCGTTAGAGAGTCTCTTGTCAAAGGGAGAGAAAAAAAAACTCCCCGGGAGAAGATTCCGTTGTAATCACAGCTCAATTCCACATCAAACCCAGTAGTCAGGGATGGAATTTTTCCCCTCCATGTCTGCCGTGTTCCCTTCAAATGATTTGAACAAGTTCTTTCTTCCTTTAGCTTCGTGTCTCTGCACGCACCTTAGGCAGGTAATCACACTTATTTTTTCTCTCCCCTCACTTTTTTTTCCCAGGGGAGCTTGTTAACACGGCAGACATTGGGCTGCTGACACACGTTGACAAATGAGCTGCCTTGATGGCTCGCAAACACTCCATTAAAGCAGTCGCGGTTATTAGTTGATTATCTCTTGAGTTGGAGCTCGGTGGCTGGAATGCTGGATCGGGACAGTGTGCCGTGCGGTGGGAAGAAGAAAAGCGAAGGGAGGAAAGTGAAGAGTGGGAATGGAGGGGGGGCTGGCTGCTAGATGGGCGGGTGTCCTAAGCAATGGGCCACATCTGGAATATATGAGGCCTCGAGGTATGCAGTAATGCACAAAAGGTATTCCCAAATTCTCAGAGAAGAAGCAGTAGCTCGGCACAGTCTTTCAACGGAGACTTTTTTTTTTTTAAACAAATGATTATGGTCCCTTTTGATCACACTATTGATGTGACATTTATATCCCCCCTCCACCCTTGATTGATTGACAGAAAAAAAATATCTCCATGCATAAAGAAAATGGAAAAACAATCCCTGAAGGGGTTTATAAGTGGATTATTTAGTGGTTTTTAACTAGATCATGAAAACATAATAAATGTGGCGGTATCCTAAACACACCTAATGACGTGTTATAAATGCCTCATTGTTTAAAAAGTATTTTTTAACATCAATATCAATTGTCTTATAAACAGTTATGTTCAGCATTAGGTGATGACTCACGATCAGGTACATGCAAGCTACTGTCACACATACGTCAATCTTATCATATGACGTCCAGTAAAGCCTTTTGTTTCTTCTTTATAGAGCAGTAGCAAAGTAGTTCACAGCCACTTAATGCTCAGAGTTTGGCAGCAAACTGGTTACTAAGCTCTGTATACGGCATTAGACAACAAGTTAAAAAGTGCTTTATTAATTGACTAGTAAACACTTCATGAATCATTAACAAACCAGTTAAGCATTATTAAGGTAAATAACAATTTTAAAAAATTATTGACAGCTACAAAACGCTTTATGAATCATAACTGAAGTACTTAATAACAACATTGTGAATCAATAATCCATCCATTCTCAGAACCGCTGGAGTCTATCCCACCAGTTTTTTTGGGGCAGGACAGCATTAGACAAGAAGTTAAAAAGTGCTTTATTAATTGACTAGTTAACACTTCATGAATCATTAACAAACCAGTTAAGCATTATTTAGGTAAATAACAATTTAAAAAAAGTATTGACAGCTACAAAACGCTTTATGAATCGTAACTGAAGTACTTAATCACGACATTGTGAATCAATAATTCATCCATTCTCAGAACCGCTGGAGTCTATCCCACCAGTTTTTTTGGGGCAGGAGGTGGGTTGCGCCCTGAACCGGTTCCCAGCCAATCACAGGGCGAATCATTCAAGTAGTTAATAACCACTTTTTAAATCATTAGAAAACTAGTTCATAACCAATTCATAAAACAGTAATAAACTAATCACTTCATAACGCATTAAGAAACTAGATAATAACACGTTCAAGCATTACAAAAACTCATGATAAATTATCAACAATTTTGTCAATAACCCTTTTGCAAGCATTGATAATTAATTTTAATCGTAATAAACTTGCTTAAAACAACTTTATAAATCATCAATAAAAAGAAATTAATAACACAGAAATAAATCAGAGTCGAGATGGTAAAGCATTCCTAAACTGATTAATAACCACTTTGTGAATCATTAATATACGTGTTTATGACTACTTGTTAAATCATTAAAAACTAGTGTGTTACCACTTCATAAAGCATTAATAAACTAGTTAATAACCACTTTATAAAGCAATATAAACGAGTTGATAACCACTTTCTACAAAGAAATTAATAACACAGAAATAAATCAAAGTCAAGATGAACAAGCCACTGACCACTTTGTAAAGCATTCCTAAACTGCTTGATAACCACTTTGTGAATCATTAATATACGTGTTTATGACTACTTGTTAAATCATTAAAAACTAGTGTGTTACCACTTCATAAAGCATTAATAAACTAGTTAATAACCACTTTATAAAGCAATAATAAACGAGTTGATAACCACTTTCTAAAGAAGGACCTATGCCTCACAAAGGTTGCTCAAAGAAGAAGGAGTAGAGAAAGTTGGGGCCATCGGAGTTTAGTCTTGAGTATGTTTTACTAAAGGGGGGTGAGTGGTGCACAGGGAGTGGTGCCAGGCCCATAATGGCTTCAGCATGTGGACTTCAAGCTCTAGCAGAAGCCCCACCACCACTCGGCACCTCCCCGCAGCCATCCCAACCAAGCAGGCAGCCACCCATACAGGAACCGCACAATCAGCACTTCCCTTGCTTCACGTGCCATGATCCATTTGTTTGCTGAATTTGCTGTCTCATTTCGCCACTTGAGTTCCAATATTACTGCTCCTCCCCGCCAAATAGCGCAAATTGTAGCCGGGAAGTACTGTTAGCTCGAGTCAGTGAGCAGGAGTGTACTATTATCATTCTGAAGCGGGGACGGTGGGGTTTGAGAGGGTGGCACTGCTGTGAAGAGAAAATGCATCATTTCACCCCCAAACATATTTGTATGATACCTAGCAGGCTACTTCCTGGTTCATACCGCGAGCAATAGCAGGGAGGAGCAGTGTCATCATGGCTCATGTGGCACCAACAGAAAATAAATTTCGCCAGGAAAAGTTTTTTTTTAAGGTTTGCTAGTATGCTAGCTCGCCAGCTACTTGCTCAATTAAATTGCAGATGAAACAAACAGAATCAGAATAATAATAATCGAAAGATATGTCGCAAGCTGCAATTGCAGACTTCTCATTGTTAAGAACTTCTTACGACCGGTCCGCGGGCTACCCCTGGCTTATAGGCTACGAGCTAGTTTGCGGACAATAACCGAGGAGAAAACAATGACAAAACTGCCATGAGCCAATGTTGTTGTTTTGTCATTTTCTCTCATAGTTTCGCACGCAGTAGAACAAAAGGGCCAAATTGCACGTTCAAACATTTTTTGGGTTTGTTATGCAAAGTGACCTCAAACAAGACTTCCAGGGCACAAGCGCAATCAGTCGGCCTCATTTCCCCTCTTCTCATCGCTGCGATAAGTCATCACGTGACAGGAAATGGACACAAAACGGGGATTTGCTCGAGGAATGCAGTGTGTATTATTGAGGGAGGGGGCCAGACACAAGAAAAGAGGCGTTTGGCCAGTGTTAAATAGTTGGGATGGTTAACCAAGCAGCAACAAGGGAGCCTTAAAAACCTGCAAATATTCTCGAAATAATATGAAGGCGTTGGAGTACTATTATTCCATGTTTTCACAGGACCTTTTGGCACCTCTCTTTCAGATGAGGGTTTAATACCATGTGTAGGCGTGTGTCTGTGCTAAGTTAGCTCATGGGGGGTGGAAAAAAAAAGGGGGGGTGCTTGATAGGTCTTGAATGTCAGAATTTGAACAAGTTTTTGATTTCTTGTCAAAATACCTTCTCATCTCAAAAATATGATAGAAATCAATTTTTTAAAAACAAAATTCATGAGGAAAATATGTGACTTTTTTTTCCATGAAATAAGAATTTTTATCTTGGTAAAAATGTAACTTTATTTTTATAATATTGTTTTTTTTTATCTTAAAAAACTGTCATGAAAATCAGATGACATTCTCTCAAAGGAAAAAAATAACATTTTGACAATCTGTATGAAGTGTAGTAGTTTCAAATGTTTTGTTTCTCTGGTTATCATGTATGGAAGGAATTAAAGAAAAAGAAAGCAACATCAAACTTTTTTATGTTAAAAAAAAACTGAAATATTGATCTTATCTTTTCAGTTGTTGTGCGTTTTCTTGAGAAAATATATTTCCAGAAAAAATACTTTTGTGTAAAATTACAACTGCTTTTTCAAAAGAACACAACTTTGTTTTCGCAATTTATGTTTTTCTCACTGAACTGAAGTGAATTGCACCTTCTCTTCTCTTCTGCCATCACAGCCGAGCCAGTGGACGTGCTGAAGGCTTTGGACTTCAAGAGCTCACCGCAAGGCGTCAAGAAAACACCCGGCTTCTGCACAATGCGCCGAGGCTCCAAACCCGATATTGCTTATCGAGTGAGCAAGAACGCTCAGATCAGCAGTCCGACCAAACAACTCTTCCCAGGTAAATGTCATCTTCTTGGGAACCAACACTTGCATTGTCCAAAGATTTTCCATCGCGGGCGAATGCAAAACATTTTTAAAAAATGATGAGGGGGAGATCACCTTCCATTTTTTTATGTCCTAAAGATGCCAAAAAATTCCAATGTAGCAGGCTTTACCTCGACAAGAGGTGTCCAAACCTTTTCCATCAGGCGTCGGGTGAATATTGAGGAACGTGGCGAATCACTCTATTCTTGCAGCTTTTGGTTATAAAAATTCAAATTTCAGACATATCTAAAGCTTTTCCATCAGGTGCCGGATGCAGAGAAATTGAAAGATGTGGAGGTTCATTTTTTCTTTCTTTTTTTTTTTTCTTCATTTGAGATTTCATGCACCCTGTAACCTGACAACATAAGGTGTCCACTGTAGTCACCGCTGTCCCTGAAAGGGTTAAAAAAGAGACTATGAGGAAATACAGTAAATTGGTGGCTTGAGGCTCGTCAGTAAAAATTCATAAATAAACCGATTCACATTAAAAGCCGCAGAGTTCGAAGAATGGGGGGAAAAAGTAGTGTCTTATAAACTGGAAAATACAGTCTAGTAATCGTTGGTGAAAATATGCTCAAAAAAAGTAGCCCAAACTTTTTCATCATTGTGCCAAATGTAGAAAAATTGAAGGATAAGGCAAGTCAACTAACATGGTTGGAACAAGGGGTCATAATTCAATTGTTCTTTTTCGGATTAGCCATGAAAAGGGAGAATGAGGGAACATGTGTTCAGTTGTATTTCTGTTGAGAACACAAAATGGCCCCTGATACGAAAAAGCTTTCCCAGAAGCTCTAAATCAACATCTTCCACTGTTTAATCATCACACAAACAAAGAGCAACACCCGCTTTGTGTTCCCCAATCATGTGTGCGAAAGTGGCGACGCACTACTTAGTTAAGTACAATGTAAACTGCCAGCGTCAATACAGTGTGCCCCCTTCTCAAATTTAATTGCTGCCAGCCTCCACTTTGCTGCAGTCGGCAGACAGTCAAAGACTGTCTGGCACTTTTTTTTTTTTTTTATTAGACACAGGCTGCCATGACGCATCATGGGTCAGGGGTGGGCAGCCTGTAGAGCGTGGACCGTGTGAGTCGTTGTCTGCGTCAAGTGAGGGCACCTCACTAAATCAGAAATGAATAAAAGAATCCTTCGAAAGTCGTTGCGGTGGACATAATGAACACTTTGTCTCGCTGAGGCCGTCTGGATGCTTTGGTTTAATGTGGAAAGAGAAAGACACATGGCGAAGGCAAGAGCCGTGGTTCTCGTCCTTCACACTGAGCTGACTTGACACATGTAGCCTTCACACTAAGCTCAACTACTTTATTTTAATCTTCATACTAAGTCAAACACGGGTCTTTTGCACTTCTCGCTCTTTTACCATTTATGCTGAAGTAAATGTGACACGATGAGCCTTCACTTCAGCTAAACTCAACTTGTTTAGCCTCCATGCAAAGCTTTTCTACTTTCATACTAAACTCAAATCTTTTAGCCTACACTTAAAGAATAACTTCACACATTTAGCCTTCACACTAAAGTAGATCTAGATATTTTAGGCTTCATGCTAAGATAAACTCAGCATTTCATACTTCCATACCACTCTTTAAGCTTTCTTGCTAAGTGAAAATTGACACTTTTAGCCTTCAAATTTTTTTCGGGAATTCCGTGAGTCACAGGATGATTATTATAATAATTATTTATTTTTTTAACCACGGTCCGCAACTGGGATGGGAGGGGATTTTTTTTTCTGCGGGAATGGGATGGGATGGGAGTGAAAAACCTCAGCTTGTTACTCTCTAATGCTAAGCTAACATCAACTATTTTAGCCTTCACGCAAAGCTAAATCCAGAGAGAGTCAATGCTTTTTTTTTCCCTCATCCTCAACTAAAGTTGACACGTCCTGCCCTCATCCAAAATTAAAATTGACACTTTCTGTCCTGCGTTCATGCTAATGAAAAATCTTGTTACTTATTATCATAATAATGCAATTATATTGAGCTGGCCAACCTCGCTCGGTAGCTGTTTCTTTTATGTTGTGTAATCTAATGAAATGTCACTGGGTGCCCTTTTCCAGGCGGAGTTTTCCCAGAAGACTTCTCCATCATGTTCACTGTCAAGCCCAAATCAGGCCTACAGTCCTTCTTGCTGTCGATGTACAACCAGCAGGGCATCCAGCAGCTGGGCGTGGAGGTGGGCCGCTCGCCCATCTTCCTCTACGAAGACCAGCACGGAAAACCGGCCCCTGAGGAATACCCCCTGTTCCGCTCTATCAACCTGGCTGACGGCAAGTGAGTGATCAGTGACCGCTTTCTTCACACGGTCTTCTCCATCAGCATACAGTATTAGGATTGAAGCTCCCGTTTCAGGCAATTGAATCATTTCCAGGGTTGGCATGTGAATAATTGCCTGTGTGTTGGTCATTAGGTGGCATCGTGTGGCCATCAGTGTTAGGATTGAAGCTCCCGTTTCAGGGGATTTCAGTCATTTCCAGGGTTGGCATGTGAATAATTGCCTGTTTGTTGGTCATTAGGTGGCATCGTGTGGCCATCAGTGTGGAGAAGAAGAGCGTCACCATGATTGTGGACTGTAAGAGAAAGGTGAAGAAGACTCTAGCCAGAGGAGAGGGGGCAGCCATTAACACGGAAGGCATCACAGTCTTCGGCACCAGGATCCTGGACGAGCAAGTCTTCGAGGTTAGCCACTCGCCATTTTGGAATTCCTGTTTGAACCCCTTGTTTTCTCCGTTCTTGCGGTGGGACATTTTAGAGGTGCTTAATGCGCCAAGGCAACACGATTGATTTGATTGTAAAGTTGGTCGAGGAAAGATGTTTTTGGCCAAGTTACTGTTTTTTTTCCATGTATGCTTTTGTGCTAAGCTAAGCTCAACACTAGCAGCCTTCATGTTACTCCTGCCAAGCTAAACTCAACACTATCCATCACTAAACATGTCATGCTAATTTAAAGTCAACACTTCTAACGTTCTACGCTAAACACGAGACTTGATGGAATGTTGCCGGACTTGTACGAATCCATCTTCATGACCTACCTGCATTCAAAACTCAACTCATGAGTTAAACTCAATATGTTTTTTAGCCTTCATGCTACCCATACCCAACTCTTAACCTTTATGCTAAGCTAGAGCCTACACTTACTACCTCAACACTCAATTCAACTCTTTCAGATTTCACATTAATTTCAACCTAAGTATTTTAGCCTTCACGGTAAACTCCAGTCGACACGTTCGGCCTTCGTGCTCAGCTAAATCCAACTCCTTTAGCCTTCATGCTAAGCTAAAGTTGTTACATTACATGCGTAATATACAACCAAGTCTTTTAAACTTAACGCTAAAATAAACTGAACACATTTAGCTTGTACAGTAAGATAAGATGAATATATTTCAGGCTTCATGCTTTTGTGCTTAACTCAACTCAGCATTTTCAACGTTCAAGCTAATTCCAACTGTTTTAGCTTTCCTGGTAAATCTGAATTTAGCACTTTGAGCCGTAATGCTTGGTTAAACTAATTTTCTAGAGCATTTACACCAAGTTCAACTCTTTCATATTTCAAAGGAAGTTAAATTCACGCTAAACTATATTTGGTTCTTTTCGCCTACTCTGTACTCAGTCAAATGTAGCAAAGCCAAGCAGGTTGTGACCTGAATGGAAAATGTGACTTTGACGCTTTAATTTGTGGCTAAAGTGAGGCAGCCGTGGTTAAATGTCCTGACAGTGTTGATAAGGAAATATAGCATGGTTACATGGGGCTATAAAAGCCGTGGTTGTGAATTAGTTTCATGAGGGAAAGAACGCCAGACTGGAAGCCACACTGAAGATTGTAATTAAGGTGGTTATGAGTTGAGGGGAGACGAGTTAACAACACTTTCTCCAACTTTTCACTATTTATAACACGCTTGAGATTATTTTTTTTCTTAAATCACCTCATGCGAAATTAAATCCAAAACTCTCAGCCGTGCTAAATTCATACTAAATTCAACTCTTCTAGTCCTCAAGCCAACCAAATTCAACACATTTTAACCTTCATGCTAAGCTAAATTCAACATTTTATGTCTTCATTTTGAACTGCAATTGTTAGCATTCACACAAAGCTAAAAAAGGTAAATCAACTCTTTTATCCTTTCTGCTATGCTACCTGCAACTCATTTGGCCTTCCAGCTAAGTTAAGCAGACGTTGAGGTGTTTTTCATCAGACGCTATAAAGACATTGAAACACATGTGAGCCTGTGTTATAATTGCTTCCTGCTTAATGGCTGATTACTAACATCCTGTGTTGTTGTATTTTCATTATTGTAGCATATGTTCACATAATACGAGCCGTATGTATTTTGACTTCAGTTTTTGTTGTGATTGTACTTCAGTCATCCCCCTTTGACACCTTTGGAACGTAACCGGCTGTACTGAAAAGTTGCATATGTTCATGCTCAGAAAATACAGACCCAGCCATAGGAAATAATGGAAAGTGAATTCGTCGGTTGCAGCTTTAAATAATTCGGCAATGTAAAACAACCTACAAGTACAGGCCTTGGTTTGAAATGGTTTGAAAAACATGTTAACATTCCCAATTGTAATTTAAGTGTAAAGAGAAGTTAGCGGCTGTACAGTAAAACTCAGTACAACTCATATTAAGCTATTCATGCTTTAAAAAGCGTTCACAGACACAAAATACGTTCACCTTCGAATTCTGATTGTCGTGATTCTTTTGTCTTTCATCCTAATCCTAAAGTAAAACTCAGCCTGACTTATTCCGACGTCAGACAACACAAATGTAGCCCGATTTTGAGCCGACAGACGTGTCGCAGATGTGTTGTCTTGATGCATCGTAGCCCGTGTAGTGTGATATACTCAAAGATTGGTCATCTGGCGTCTTGGATGCTTCACGGCGAAAGTCTGTCAGATTAGAATTGTTGTTCGTCTTGCTGCAGGGTGTAACTTGTCCTACGTCATCCTTTGATTGGTTCTTTGGTATTCAATAAGAAGACAGTGGCCTCCTACTTTAGCCTACTGCTGGGTGGCAGATGCAGGAGTCTTGCAAGTGCAAGAAGCTGGAGTAATGTTCAGCGTGTGCTCACATTCCACAGCTGGTAGACACATCTCCTCGCCCAGCAGGTTTATCAATTCTACTGCCTCTGTGCTCCCACTTTTTTATATTTAATACAGATGGTGCTGTTCCAGTTAATTGTGTGTGAGCTCCGCTAATTGTAAAACTTTGGGGATTAGATTAGCACAAAGGCTTCACGAAATTGAATTTAGTATGAATGAAGGAAATGCATTGTTTAGCCCAAAATAAATAAAAACTGTTTCAATTCAGCTAATTGTGACAAGAAGTGTTGAGAGGATAGCATGATTGCAGCAGGTGCTGAGTTTACCGTAGCATAAAAGCAAGAAGTGCTGAATTTGGTTCAGCTTGAATCTCAACGAACCATTAGCCGACACCGGGCTACAACTCAAGTGTAGTTTAGCATTATGACTACATTCCATTGTACCTACTGTGATGCGATCCCACCCGCCCTTTTCACATAAAAGCACCATTGCTCATCTCAGTCGACGTCTTCAGCCTTCGCCCGCTGCTACTAAAAGTCTGTAGAATCTGGAGAGTGTTAGGCACACTTCCCTCGGCTAATTGTTGTCCTTGTGCATTTTTTTTTTTTCAAATTCCATTTGCGTGTGTTGTTCCACTTCCACAGCTCCGCCTGTGTCAGTGCAATAAGACAATAAGAAATAAAGCAAGAGAGTTGCTCATAGGAGGAGGAATAAGCAGCTGGATGGTGTGTCACGTCCTGACCTGGACACACGCACGCACATGTGGGCTGTGATTGGTGTCAAGGGCAGTCCAGAGTGATGTCATCAGGGTGAGAGAGATACAGAGTAGAGAGAGAGAGTCTGCCCCTGTTGATGTTGCAATACTTTTTCTTTAGTTTGTGCCAGAGTCAAGCTATCACCATAAACAAGTATCATTTTTCCATTCTTCCAAGTGTAAAATTAAATTAACTGTTGTTATTGAGACAGAAAAACAATAAAACGCTTCATCTTGAAATGGCACGCATTTAATCTCAGTTTGTTGCATTTAGGTCAGCAGTTAGGCTCAAATGGTTGATTTTAAGTTCACTTGAAGGCTGAATGTGTCAGAGTGTAGGCCAGGGGTCACCGCAGGCATCCGGTAGAGCCCCCAAGGACCTCATGAGTAGCCCACAGGCCTGTTTTAACAAAAGCTCGCCAGTGATGGGACATTGTCATTTCCTAGGAATTTGGTTTAAGTGGGCATTTGAAAGCATAAACACTGGCAAAGACTTATCGCTAGTGTTGCATATTGATGTTTGTCTGTTTCCGAATTGTGAGAAAGAATTAATATGACCAGTATCCAAATGAACATCAGTCTTATTAAAGCTCATTTGAACAAATATGTTGTTTCAAAAGCGGATATGAAACTATAGTAACCCTTTGTACTAATCGGTACCCAGGAAGTAATTTCCAAAAAGGTTGATGGCCCCTCATATCGTCGAAGAGAGTTTAGTTCGTTAAGTTTTGCATGTAGCTGGAAAGGCTGAATTTAGGTTTGTGCGTGTCATTGGGGTGGCATAGCTCAGTGTTAGAGTGGTTAGGCTGCTAACTCAGAAGTTGTAGGTTCAAATCCCCGGCCATTGTGACCATGGCAAAGTGTTGTTGAGCAAGATACTGAAGCCCCAGTTGATCCTAATGTGTGAGAAATCAGCGTCAAGCGCTTTGAGTGCCTTGGAGGTGGAAACACGTAACTCAAGTGAAAGACCGTTTTCGCCTTGTTTGGTTGACATGTAATGAGACAAATCAAAGATTTATCCATTTATTTATTTTGCAAGTTGCTAAAGTGGCTCATTTTAATTTAAGTTGAAAGCGGAACGTGTTCAGCGTAGCTTTGCAAGTCGGCTAAAATAGTTGAAATCGATCCGACAGCCAAATGTGTCATGTTCATCTTCATATGAATGCATGAAGTTCATTTTGGCTGGAACGCTTCATTGTAACTTAGTTTGACTGGTAGGTTGTGTTGAGTCTAGCTTAGCAGGAAGTGGATGTTGTGACATGTCCTTCTCCGTTGAATCTCGTGAGCGTCCCCGTAGTGCCGACATTTTAACATAAACATCCCACCGCGCAGAATTAATAAACGGAGAATGGAGGATGTGGAGCGGATATCAACAAGTTCATGCGCACTAATACTAACAAAGGCAAGACAAACAGACAAATAAATCACCATGTTGCTCGGCTTGTTGTTGCTTCTTCGCGTCCTTCGTGACAACGCTGTCTCGACGTATGAAAGCATGTGTCGCAACTTGACTGTCACACAAGTGTAAAAAACAAGTAAACCGCTGTGAATAGAACAACTTTTACGGCAATATGTTTTGAACTTGCCCTTCACTTTGATGACATGGAAGCGTATTGCACTGAGCAAAAAGAGGGCAGAAATAAGTGGAGCGCTTTTCGAGTTTATTGGACGGTCATCATAACACCGCTTCGCCATCAGTGCTCAAGTAAAAGCACACCTGCGGAGTTCATCCATGCTGACTGAGCTGACGTCTTGCAGGCTTTAGTTGCCAAATGCTGCCTTCAAAATTTGTACACAAATCTCTTCAGAATTTATTTCAAGAAATGTGTCACTTTAGAAATCTTTATTTGTATTTATGTATTTATTTATTCCTTTGCTGATTGGCTACAAGTCGGAGGGTTCCACGAGATTCTTAGTCAGGCATGTTGGCTCAGGTTGAGGTTATATGATATGAAAAAAAAAAAATCTAAAATAACTCTTTTCAAACTATGTTAGTGTTATCGCGATTGATTTCAACTATTCCAATTTGCTGATTGACTGGAAACGGTCACATTCTTCAACTTGCCTTAGAGTGAGGCATGTTGGCTGACGGCAATGGTTAGCGGTGCAGATGTAATTTCCTTTTCCAAAAGCTCATGAAAACCAGACGTCCGTAAGATAACTACAGACCTTGGTTATTTATCTGCCGTGCACGGGGACTGGCGGCTTCTCTCGCGGCAGATGCTACAATAGGTTGCAGATTCGCCTCCAGCCTTGATTCACGACCTTTTTATATCGGGAGGATTACGGCCTATCGTGCTCGACCACATCCTGCTTGTTGTGTTTTTACTGTCACCTTTTATGACGGCCGGGCTGTGTTACTCAAGAAAAAGGCGCAAACGGCTTGCACGGAAACACTCCATTTGTGTCGAAAAATGGCTTTTTTTTTTTTAAGCTGATGTTGTTTGTCTTTGTCATGGTCTAGGGTGACATCCAGCAGCTGCTGATCGTGGCAGACCCCCGGGCCGCCTATGACTACTGTGAACATTACAGCCGCGACTGTGAAACCCCCAACCACAGGGACACCCCCCAAGCCCAGGAACCTGAGGAAGAGGTTAGTCGAAAAGGGAATGCATGGAAAGTTTGACTTTAATTCACATATAAAATTCATCAAATATTATCCGTACATCTTAAAAAAAAATACTAATCATCATAACATTCATTCAAGAGTGCAATAAAAGTTTCTTTCATTATGCGTAAGAGTAACTTTTTTAAATACAGTCGTTTCCCCTTCCTAATTATACAAAAATATTCCTAAAATTCTTTATTATTGTTCTCAATTTATTTATTGGCGTGGAGCAATGTGTGTGGTGTCCATTTTGGCTCAAGTTGGTTTGCGGCTGTTCGAAATTACACAAAAACAATTTAAAAATTGAACAAGCGTATTTTTCTAGATTATTTTTAGAATTCTGCACTTTATATTCTGCCTTAAAATGAAGCGTGGGGCATCCAAAGTGACCAAAATAGGATTCCTTGCCTATCAAAAATTTTGTTCATTTTTTTGTGCGTGTTCCTTCTCCAATATGAGTCACTACCGTCAGCTGATATTTTCCGTCAACTAACCGATGAGCTCATGTTGGAAAATTTCCCCCCCTTTTTTTTCCTTGCCGCAGAGGTCAACCCGAGCCCCATTTTTGCAGTGGCCCCGTGATTTATATCACTAACGAGTACAGCAGGCTGTGCAACTCGAAATCCAAACTTTTTTCCTTTTCATCCATTGCAGCAAGACTCCCAATACCTGGAAACGTTTTTTTTTTTTCTTTTCTTTTTCTTTTTTCTCAATGCCGGGTTCAAGTGTGGAAGAAGTGGCTGGAAAATGTTGCTTCATCATCATCAAGTTTACTCTGGTGGAGGCTGTCAAGCGGAGAGACAGAGGGGGGAGGGGAGGGGGGAGAGAGAGAGAGAGAGAGAGAGAGAGAGAGAGAGAGAGAGAGAGAGAGAGACATGGTTTATTCGCTGTCGACGTTATAGCTGGAATGTTTCGCGCAATTCCTCTCATCATTGCTTTTTAAACTCACTGTGGATGATGATGGAGACCTTTTCTTGTCAGGGAAGTGCAATATCTATAGTTTGGCTTCTTTTTAGGAAAGGGCAACATCAATAGTTTGATTTCCTTTTAAGAAAGAGCCACATCAATACTTTTTCTTTTTGAGGGAAGTTTAACATCAAATGTTTGACTTCGTTTTAGGAAATGGCCCCATCTATTGTTTGTTTTCCTTTTAGGAAAGTGCAACCTCATTATACTTTTCTTTTAAGGACAGTGCAACACAAAGACTTTCTGTTCTTTTTGGGAAAGTGCAATCACTATAGGTTGTGTCCTTTTTTGAGAAAGTACAGCATCAATTGTTTGTCTTCTTTTTCGGAAAGTTCCATATCAATTCATTGTTACTGACAATAGACAGTGTGGATGTTCCGTACAGTGCCTCTCATTATCGATTTTTAAACAGCTTTACTCTGTATGGTGAACGGAGACTTTTTAGGAAACTGAAAAATGAATTGTTTGCAATCCCTTCAGGAAAGAGCAACGTCAATCCTTTTCTTTTTATGAAAGTGCATCATCAATAGTTTTTTTTTCACCATCAAGGTGACAATGTTCCACACAGTGCCCCTCATCAAAGACTTTTAAACAGATTTACAAAGGCGTGGATGTGTAATGAAACCTCCACCAGGGAGCAACCGCCTTGACCCTGCTGTCACCGTGCAGTTGTCAGCCACATGTGTGCGGCCCAGGATGAAAGGAAAGAGGAAGCTGGAGTGATACGGGAGTGGTGCGTGTCCATATGTGCGCACGAGTGCGCGTCCAATTCCAATTTCATCCGGGCCTTGCGGTGAAGCTCCCAGCTAAGCACTTCACCGTCGTAAATCCACACCCCCACAACTCCTCAACCCTCCTGTCTGACTGTCTCGCCTGTCTGGCCGGGCCTCCGCTCCAAGTGTGACCTCTGGACGGATGTTGAGCCGACATTGCGGCTTTGATCACTCTTTCGCAATGTCAACAGTTGTCCAGGGGACTAATATCAATCCCTGTAAAGCATATCCTGGATTGGGGGCTTAATGGACGTCCTCACTATTGTTAAACTGTCAATAAATGTATGCCGGGAGGAAATGGGGTTCCTGAAAGATATGCCATTAGTTCTCCAAATGAAAGCTTCTCAAACAAACACACACAAAAATTATTTAATCGTATCCGTCAGTATAATCTTTGCCTTTCTTCCTTTTAGAAAAGTAAATCAATCTATTTTTGTTGTTGTTATTGTTGTTGTTTTTTAGGAAAATGCAACCTTAATTGTTTGCCTTCTGCTTAGCAAAGTGAGATAGCAGTCATTTGTCTTCTTTTTAGGAAAATACAATAGTGCGCTTTCGTTTTAGGAAAGCATAACATCATAGTTTTTTTTTTTCTAAAACAATGTGACAACACTAGTTTGGCTCCATATCAAGTTTTTTTTTCTTGTTAATAAAGTACAATATCAATATTTTGCATCCTTTCAGGACAGTGCAGCACCATTAGTTTGTCCTCTTTTTAGAAATCACTGGTTTGTCAGTACAGTTGAATTTGAACTTAGCTTAGCATACCTTTTGATTCCACCTTTGACATTTGTAAAAGCGTATGTTGAATATGAAATACTTTACTGTAAATCCATTACAAGACGTAATCTGACAGACAATCGCAAGTTCTAGACAGCGACAATGAGTTGAGCTCATTTTACTTCAGCTTTGTGTAACTTTGATGAGGTGCTTGGAAGTTTATGTCAACCTTTATTGAATTTGAAATATTTTTGCTGTAAAAAAAAAAAAAAAAAAAAAAAACATTCGTATTTCCGGCTCCCCTCAATCTCCCTCAAAAGGGAATGTGACTAACGCAGTGAGACAGCAACCCTTAGCTTTTTTTTTTGTTCGGCGTGCCTTCGAGTCTACCTTTGAAGTGTAAACGTTTTCTGAATTGGTTGCTTCGGCTTGCACCAATCCCCACAGAAAATGCTAATCAGAGCAACTTGTATCCATTTCCTTTGCGGTTTGTCCTGAGTGGCTCGACTTTGAGGCCGTAAATAAACAGCAACATTATATGCCTGAAGCTGATTATTTTGCACCGCATTCATGCGGGCTATTTTAGAGCTCAGGGCGCACGTTTATTTAGCGCTATAAGTCATTTAGTGGCTGCTATTTGCTCCTGTAATTTTGCCTTTTACCACCGATGAGTCAGGGCTGCACGCTCACTTTAATGAGGCCCCATTAATGAACGCCTCTGGCGATCATTGACGTTCAGACCTACGTGTAGCCGCGCGTCACATTTGACCGCATCATATCTTGTTTGGAAGCAAACAAGAGTCATTGTTATTCATCCATATATGTATTTTATACTGTTCTATGGATGTGATTTATTTCAACATGTTATTTCTAAAATAGCATGGCGAGTATAGCTCCGCCTCGCTCTCTTTTGCCATGTAAATGCTGTACAATATGACATTGTGCTGGTGTATTTACATGACGACGTTGATTGACTGCACCCCTTCCCCCGTCCATTTTCTTCCTCCCCTTTTACAGTACACTAACTATGATTATGGTGAGTTATATGACTACACCGAAGAAGCGCTCACCACTGAACCTGCCCCAACTGAAGGAGCGAAGACTGAGGTACCGCCGCTACTCACACTGTTTTCATGGCCGACGCTTGTCATGAATAACGAGCATGTCCGAGCGTGTGTTCTTGTCCATCTTTTGTCTGTCTCAATTTTCCTCTTTTTTTTTTACGTTCAGTTTAAAATCTTTAGGGGATTTATGTGGGTGTTAATTAGGCCAGCAATCAAGTATCTATGCAGTCAAATAGCTCATTTTAAAGAATTTGACTGGCAGTATAACGTCAAAAGAGTACCGTAGGAAAGTGCAAAGGGAAGAGTTTGTGCTTTTAGGGAACAAAAGATGCAGACAAGTGCAACAGCAACAGTTTGATGCTTTGTAAAATGAGTTAACAAGTTTGATGTACTGCCAAAGGCATATTGCTAGCGATAATGTCCGCTAGTCAGAGGCTGAGCCGCACTGTACTTGTTTACGGAATATGAGTCGTGTGGCTCGGATGCGAGGCACTTAAACTTTATGTCCCTGACAGAATATGCTGTTTCCATTGAGATAAACCAAATAAATGATATAATTAGCAAAACCAGTCAAAGGTTGTTTTAGCTAGTTGCATGGTACCTAATAAGGTAGAAAAGGTATTTAGATATCTGAAATTAGAGTATTAAGAATGCCACAGACCTAATAAAAACATTTCTATTTTGGGGGGTATAATTCGACCACTCTGTCATTGGTCAGCATTCGCTATTTAAAATAAAAAAAAACAAAAACAAAGTTTTGTGCCCTCGTTGTAAATTTGTGCTTCTGATTTCAGACCGTTGTAGATGGCGACTACTTCACCGATTACGACTACAGCATCGTGGATGGAAGTCAGCCTGAAACTCCCACGGCGGGCCAGGTAATTTTTTAAACATTTTTTATTTAAAACGTTTTAAATGTTCATATAATGTGTAAGAATGAGTCAAATCATTAAGATGGCTTAGTCGAGTAAGTCGCCAATTCGAGCGTAGCCTCATCAGGTTGTAAACATTCCTTAGAACGTACACATTCCGCATTCAGCTGTCCTTGATGCGAGCATCCACTATCCAAAACATTTCAGAAATTTTAATGATCGTTGACGGTGGTGAAAAGCCTTATTTGGTCAAAATCATCAAAGCCGCACATGCTACTGTTTTTTTCCCCTCGCGAGAAACGACGTTGTAAAGGCGGCCGCAGCAGGAAATCGTTGTCATTCAGCGAAGCATAACCGATGGAAAACTGGTAGGCAGACAGACAAATCATCCCTCCCCTTTTCCATGCTTCTGACATATCCAGAATTTGGCAGCCTTAATTTGTACTTCATCATTGCAAACCTAAACAACAACCTAATGAGGAACATTCGGGGGTTAAATGAGAACAATATGGCCATTTGTTTTCCGTGAGCCACGTTGTCCTCCTGATGCGTGTTGGTGTAAAAATTCAATATTGCAATAATAGTTTGTGCTACTTGTCAGATTGCGGAAAATCCGCTTCACCAATTTCGGTTCGTTTTGAAATAGGCGTGCTTGGGCCAAGGAAGAACAATTTCGGGCCAAGGAAGAACAATTTCCATTGGGTGTGGATCATTAGAACAGTTTCAATTCAACATATTTTCCACTGTAACTGATTAGCACAAAAGTTTACGGGAGTGTGGTGCGTTAAACTTTGTGTCGATAACAGACAAGGAAGATAGAATATGATTTACGCACAAAAAATCCAATGCCTTAGCCGTTGAAGTTTCCGTGAAAAAAACTTTTTTCCAAGTGAACTGATGACCACAAAGCCTTACGGAGGATTGATGCAAAAAATGTGCCGATACAAATGAGGGTGTACACATCCATAAAAAAAAAAGCTAAATTCTAGGGGGGAGAAAAGTTTTGATTCAACATTTTTATGTTTTAACTGATGGCCACAAAAAATGATGGAGCGGTGATGCAAAAAAAAAAAATGCGACCTGTACTAGAAAAGGTGTCGATCCAGGAATCACAAATCCACATAACTTGTGGGCCCATAAAATTTTCGTGCTGTTCTGGGTGAGGATGACAAAGGAATTGCTAATGGCCTTAGCACTGTTAGCACTGTTTCTCGTTAAGAAAGAACGGGAAACAATCTTTTAGATGTATATGAACAAGTTTTGGTCCTTTAGTATGTTGATGGTTGGCAGTTATTAGAGTTTCTGTTTTATGGCGCGGTGGCAAACTTTGTTGCCGCGCTCAAATTTGGTGAAGTCGCGCAAAATCCCTCGGACAATTTCATTTTGGGTGGAGTCCTGAAAACGGCCAAACGATGGCCATTTCAAACCAAAACATCTGTGGAATTTTGGGTTCTTTGGGCTGTTTTGTGGGTCTACTCATCATAAACATGCCGACTAAATGTCCATGTCTTCTCCTTCCTCACCTCCACTTCCGGATCCATCCCAGACATATGAAGAGGAAAATGTGGACGACTACATCACCGGTGTGGAACAGGTCGGGGCGGACCCCACTCCCGCGGCGGCAACCGTCGCCCCGGTGGACACCAACGACAACGTGGACGCCGGCACCAACAACTATGAATTCAGGGAGTACGACTTGGCTGAAGGCGAGGAGACCCAGGAGACGCCCTACGACTACGGCGACTACGGCGACTACGGCGCTCCAACCGACACCAAGAAATCCATGGGCGAGGAGGAGTTTGGCCCCGGCGTTGCGGCCGAAACTGACTTCAGGGAGAGCGGCGTAAGTGATGACAATGAAGGCTGTTAAGATGTGGCGGTGATCAGGAATGCGTGTTGGGAACGTCGCGGGTGTTTGTTGTTTTCGGACGGTGTCGGGTAGTAGCTTGAGGCGTAGACATCTTCGAAGATTTTGCAGATGGTAACCTCTCTGTCACTGCGACATGAACTCTGCAGCCCCAGTGACCTTTTCTGTTTAGACAGTGCACCCTGCTGATGCCACCGCTCATCTGTTTGCCTTACAGCACATCCTGTGCTTTTAAAGCTCATGGACATCGGGGTCTTTTCAAATATATTTCCGTAAAATCTCTTCTTGTTGGAAATGTTAGCCCTGGCGAAAAAACGGTGTTTTTTGAATCTTGTTTTTGGACGTCATTGATTTAGCTTTTTTCTTTAATTCCACGTACCTGTACTTTGTTTGCTTGGCGTGTTTGTTCCTTTGAATTTGAATTCCCGATTTTGCGTGCAATCCTGCCTCGCCGTCTTGATTCCCTGCTTTTCAGACCTCAACCACGCACATCCATCACACAAACCTGGGCTTGAAACAGATGCGCCGACTTTGAAGCCTTAACCAAAGATTAAAATCAAAACTCGAGAGTGAAACCCTAATCCTTGTTTGCAACCTAAGCCTGTCCCAAAACTCAGCAATGAAATCGAAACACCTGTTTGAAACTCTTGTTTTTTAATCTGTATCCTTTATTGAAACTCTAATTTGAAATTCGGACTCTGTCTTGAAACCCTGATTTAAAACTTTTTTTTCGTTTGTAACCTTAACTCTTTTTGGAAACCTTTCATTTGAAACCCTAACCCTGTCCTCAAACCATAACTGTAGGTTGAAACCCTAACCCTGTCTAGAAAGTCTAATTTCAAACCCTAACCCTGTTTAAAAACCCTCATTTGAAACCCTCACCCTGTGATGAAAGTCTCATTTGAAACCATAACCCTTGTTTAGAACCCTAACCCTATCTGAAAAATGTTTATTGAAGTTGTAAACTTGGCCCAAACCCATGTTTGAAATCCAAGCTTGAAATCCTTGTTTGAAACCAAAGCAAACCTACTTGAAACCTTAACCAATAATTCACCTACCATCTCTTGAAAGTCTAATTTGAAACCTGAACCTGGACTTGAGTTTCTAACTTGACTTGACATTTTTTTAGATTGAGATCTAACCCTCACCCTGCCTCATCTTCATGTTTAAAACCCTAACTGTGACTTCAAACCCTAACCCTGCCTTGCAATCCTGTGGATATTTGCAAACGCAAACGAATCAAGCAAACTATATCATACACAGTTGACAATACAATCAGCGATATTACAAACTAAATTATACTCAAGTACGTCTACTGTAGTTTAACCAAGGGCTTAGATTAGATTAGATTAGATATCCTTTATTTGTCCCACACTGGGGAAATTTGCTTCTTGCAGTGGCTGTAAGATGAAGCTTCTCCAAGGCAGGAAGTAACAAACCTCGGGGGTTAATCGCCAACGTGCTATTAGTGCTCTCCGGGAGACTATCCCAGCACACCGCAGAAGTCCTCCATGATTTTCATAAGCTGCTGGACACTGTCCTTTTGGGGCTTTTGGTAATGCCTCTCATGTGAAGTCATTGTATGGATAGTGTCAGGTAACCACCCCTGAAGTTTTTTTTTTGTTTTTGTTTTTTTTAATGTCTAGTGAGGAATCTTACTAAATAGGAGTCCAAATTATAGCTACTGGCTGTATTATTCCTGAGGTTTATTTTTCCGAGCAGGCAGCAGAGAGCTACCTTAATCTTCATGAACAGTAGTCAACACTCTGTGGCGTTTTTCTTCACACTTTTATCGCAATCTCCTGCTGCTTGTCAGTCACGCATTTTCACATCCCCGCTCCATCTCCCAACATAAACGTGAATTGCCGTGTTTGAGAAAAGGCTTCTTCTCATGTCCACAGGTGGGAGGAAGTCAAAGTTACCTGGGAGAGAAAGGAGAGAAGGGAGAGCCTGCCGTTATTGAACCTGTAAGTTTTATGTCAATATATTTATGCACTTTGTTGTCTTTGTGTTCACCGTGGGACATGGCGCAGGTACGACAGCGTTCCTGTGCAAACTTGCCCATATTTGGAAGTGGTTCCTTCACGGCCTAGCGGAAGTAGCATGGATTTGTTTCCTGCTGCTAAGTCTATTCACTATTAGCACTATGAAAGTACTCTGCCAGCCCCTCTCCGATTGGATGCATCTTCTGATGTCAAAGCAACACTTCTCCCGAGATTTTCAGCATCTACCTGATGCGATCTGTTGTCGCACCTTTGCAAGACATACACAATGAATAGGTTGGTCAATGGCTTACTGCTAAATGCAGTGTAAAAAGCCATTTGGTGTACACTGACAATTAACCTACCTTCTAGCTTTTAGCACATCAACTCTCAGGATGAGATATTTCCTAGCTTGAATGCAGCAATGACTGAAATAGATATTTGTGAGTTGATACCTAGCTCAAGATAGCATCTGACATGGTCTTTTCATATCATACATATGAGGTCTACTAGTGCAGATTTTGGGTGATTTGATGTTAAAAGGCAGCTGCTTTGCTAGCTACCTAGCTTGCTACAGCTAACACGTGACGAAATCCATTTTTAAAATGAACATCATTAATTAATGTCATTGATTTTAGTTGTGATTGTTTGTGCTAGCCAGCAGCTCACCAACCATTTATTGCTCACATTTGACTCATTTAAAGATTATCATTGGGTCTCATTGCTACTATAATACATCAACTTTTCCGAAGCTAAACTGCCAAATGACTGCTAATTTGTGAACAAATAATGAATGTAGACAGAGTTTCACATTGATTGCATATGGTCAAGATTGTATGACTATATATGACTACTTTTCGGCAAATATGTGATATCTGTAACTCTTTCCGTACAGTCTAAGCTATATAACCCTAATATTAAGCGAAATGGTAGCTCCTCCCGGTACCATCTGTATTGAAACCAGTCCAAATGCTCGACCACACATACATAACCGTCGATGAATACTGCGTGTAGCAATACGTAAACTCCTTGACCTCAAACCCGCAGCAGCAGTGTGTTATTTGTAACGCTACTGTATTATCTACTCTTTTTCCTTTTTTTATTTTTTTTTTCAGGGTATGCTTATAGAAGGACCCCAAGGATCCCCCGGCCAGGCAGTGAGTATCACATTCTCTCCTGTCTGCCTTGCACACATGGAGAACAGCTAAAAAGAAGGATAAAGGAGGGGGTGATTTTATGGAAAGAGCGTCAGTGGTGGAGTGTGATGAGGACTGGGGGGGGGGGCGTCTTTTGAGGTCTTTTTGAAGCCATCTTTGCTTCTGTCTTTTTTGGACGTTGTACCGTCGGCGCTGGATGGACCGCCTGTGGTGAGCTTTGGGATATAATGAACTCAGAGTATGCATCTGTTTTTTTCAGGGTGTCCCGGGTACCCCAGGACTGCAGGGTCCCCCAGGACCTCCTGGAGATCCTGGTGCGAGGGTGAGTTGAATCCCCACAGCACATTTCACATGCATTTTTCCCCTCTTATCAACATTAATTTCATCCTGTGACAAGTCGAGGAAAAAAAGTTGTTGTTTTTTTGTAACAAAGAAAATCATACAAGGAAAGTGGAAAAGTGAATGAAAAGAAAGTGACCTCACTGCTATACCGCGGTGATCCCTCTGGGTTTTAAAACTAAACTTCCTCCCCTCCTGTCACTTCCTCTCATGGGAAAATTGTCTTGCCCAGGAGGATTAGACGTGACTCCTTCCTGTAGCCATGTGGTTTTCCATGGCGTAGCGCTTAGTCTGCATGCGTCACCATTATCATCGCTGTAAAGCCTCTTTTAACGTCACTTTCCAAGATATTGGACAGCCTAATTCATCTGGTTTCTCTTTAAGATGTACAGTAGCCTCAATGCCTCTCTTAAATCAACATCCAGCACAGCTCGACTTGTCCTCCTTTTCCCAGAGTCCTTTCTTGCAAGGAGTCTGCAACGAAGTCAACCCCTGAGATAAAACGTGATGCTTCATTACCTATAAAGACTTTAATTTGACTATTTATTTTGAGAGGCGGGAGAGAGGGCGGGTGCAGCATCTGTCGAGTTGATGGGGTGATTGACTTCAAAAACACTGGGAAAAGCCGCTTAATCCACAAACATCATGTTGTTACCAAAGAGCACTCTAATCCCTTCCAATTGACCCCATTGGGAAACGGTTTATTGCTGCTGTAAATCAAAGGGAAAAAAATATTGGATTGAAAACGTTCCACTTTTGGGTGGGCTCAACATGGCCCAAAAAAAAAATTTCACAGATTTTTTTGTTAGCACTTGTACTGTATCTTGGTAAAAATGTACTTAATGTATTTTAGGGGTCCTGCAAAAGTCACTCAGTAGCGCCCCCTGGAAAGTTATTAAAAAAATTAATAATAATAATCTCCACACCCCAGTTTTGCCAAGTGGCATGAAATTTTAGACAAACTCCTACTAGGGAATTTGCCTAATTTTGTCCTAATCAGAAGTCTGTATTATAGGCATCGTGGCAACTCTAAATTGCGATTCGCATTTTGATGCTCATTTTCACTCCACAGGGTCTTCCAGGACGACCTGGAATTCCAGGTTCGGACGGAGTCCCAGGGCCTGCAGGTACCATTCTGATGCTTCCAGTAAGTTCTACCACTTCACACACTGGCACAGTGGGGCTGCTACCCAATCTGCATTTTCCGTTTTTGTCATGCACTCCATTAAATTTGTCGTCAGAGGCTCTGTGATCTGAATTGCGTCACCCTTTTTCGTTTTGATCGACAGTTCCGAGCAGGCGGCGAAGCACACAAGGGACCCGTGGTGTCAGCACAAGAGGCTCAGGCTCAGGCCATCCTTTCCCAGGCCAGGGTAAGTCACGTGTCTGTTCTTCAGTTATACATTTAAAACAAGAGAGCAGTTTCACAACTACTTTAAGTCAACATCCCCTCGATGAGGTTGGGTCATCTTTTTTACATGGCACTATCTTCTTACACGCGACCTGAATGTCAGCTTTACAGTTGCCACCTTGTCTGATGGACAGCAGGTGTATTCTCTAATTGCCCTGGAGAGCCAGCGTTAAAATGTTTCGCCGGTTTTGCGGCGAAATATTGCAGCAATTTCTCTTTGAACACAATGGTTGTTACAGCTTTACAAATGCCGCATCTTCTGCACTTGCAGCAGTCACTTTTTATGCTAATTTGCATAAAATGGCCAAAAAGCAAAACCCAGTACAGTTTAATATGACCTTTAAAACCACACCCTCAACCTAATTTACTAAAGCCAAGAGCATTATTCGGTCTTTTGCATTGTCTGGACGTGCCTAATGAATTGGCATGCAGAAAGAAAATTGAGTGGTACTGCACTCCAGAGGTATGAGGGCAACGCTTACGATACATGGAGTTCATTAAGTCGAGCGCAAACATCCTACAGTATTTGCACCATTGGAGCGCAAGCCAAAACTCAATTTCAAGTCAAAGCACTTTGTTTTTCCGTTTTTCTTATTTGTTCCCAGCACCAGACACATTCAAAAAGAATTATTCTCCACACCTGGAAGCCAAACAACGGCATTAATATTGCCTTGTGAGTGCGGAGTAGGTCATGGATTGCTTTCCTGAGCAAACTAGCTCATTTTTAGGTCATTAGGCTACAAATGTTCCACACATTATTGGCTTTGGAACAAATGCACTCAGAAAAAAAAGGGTCCACTCTGTACATTTTTAGCCTCATTTGAATTATTTTCAGATACATGCTGGCGACGAGTTGTGTAGTGGCCAGCTAGTGACTCATGTCGTGGCCAGGGAGCCTTTATTTACTCAACTGCAGAGGATACCAGACATCGATCAGGAAGTGACGGGGATGGCATATGAAGTCAAAGCAATAAAGTCACGCTCAAACCTTTCTGTTCAAATGCTTACTAACTTTTTTCAGCAGGGTGCCCCCATATAAACTTCACAGCTTTGCAAATGGCGTGTCTGCCGTGTGGGTGATTTGGTCTGACTCCCTATCTTCTTTTCTGGACACTAATCAGCTGATTTTGTAACAAAATCACCATTAAAATTTGACATCCGGCTCCCGGCGCACGATCAGACCAAAATCAGCTTTACAGATGCCACGTTGGCCATGCTGGTAGTTTGCCTTCCTTGCCTTCCTTGTTTTTTTTTTTTTTTATGGACTCTACTGAGTTAAGGATTTTCTAAACAACTCCTCGCAAACTTTCTTCAGTGGGGCGCTTTCATTCAAATTAACAGACGTCACGTCTACCGTGCCTGGGGTAGGTCCTCCCGTGTTCCTTTTCTGGACATTATATACGTATTGTGTATGAAATAAATCCACACTTATGGAGACGTTTGCACAAAGGCCAAATCTTGGTTGATGCCACATCTGCTGTGTTGTCAAGCCGTATACCGCGAAGGATTTAAGTATGATCCATTCACATACATCAAAGGTTTCCTTTTAGGCTACATAAACTTAGAGCAATTCTGTGAGAAAGTCCGCCATTCTGCGCCCAAGTGCCGTGTGGGTGAGCAGTGGTTTCACGTGTCTCTTTGATTGTCCGCCCCTCCCCCTCTGCCCCCCGTCTCCCTCCTCCAGCTGGCCATGAGAGGTCCTCCAGGGCCAGCGGGCTTGGCGGGAAGGTCCGGTCCTGTGGTGAGTCCCTCTTCAAAGCACGTTGCACTGTGAATCCGCATGCTTGTCTGTTCATCCCACACCGCACATGAGATCATGAGCACACCCTTGCCGCACGTATATCATCACACACCCATACATGTGAAGGTCAATGGGCGGCTGAGGTCATGCGGTCATCTCTGGTTTTAGTCGCGGTCCAACTGCGTCTCACACCTAGAACCGTTTCTTTCTGTTTTACACTGTCAACGACTGATCCAGGAACTGATTTACCTCATTCCATTATGTTAGGTTCTTGTCCAGCGTCTGCATGCATGCAAAATGTTTTCACTCATTAAATTGTATTTTCTAACAGGGCAGTCCTGGAGCTCCCGGTCTTAAAGGGGACAGTGGAGATAACGGACCACAGGTGAGAAGTTGTTTTTGGATAGCTATGGAAGAGATGATTTTTCTTTGATTTCCCAGACACTCCTATAAAATAGCAACGTGCAGTGGGATACACGTGCTTGTCTTGACTTAATCTATTTCATTCTCGGGAGGCAAAATCATTTGTACGCAGGAGGTCCACGGACTTGAATTTGATTGCAGTACTCTAAAAAGGTCTGAAGTGGGCTGAAGGAAGTCGTCAAATTTCTGACGTTTATTCCAAGTGTCATAAAAAAAGTCCTAAAAATTCGGTTAGTAGACAAAAAAAATCTTACATTTAAAAAAAACAACATTTGATTTGCCCTATTAATTCTGAAATTTGATCAACATTTAAAACTTGATCAAAATGGATTTGAAAGTCTCCCAAAAGTCCGTCTAGTTGACTTCCTTGAACCAGCAAATATCTTGATTTGGGGTATTTTTTTTTTGGAAGTAGACAAGATGAACCACTGTCATATTTATGATCTGTTTGTCTCTTAGGGCCCCAGAGGTCTTCAGGGTCCTACTGGTCCCCCAGGAAAGCCAGGAAAGCGAGTGAGTCAAGCTTGGACAAATGAATCTATCCAAATGGAGACCAATCAAGTCCAAAAGGACTTCTCCGCTGGCATCCGCGTCGACTCATGTTTCCGATATGTCTGTGCTGCCCTAGGGTCGTAACGGAGCTGACGGTTCACGAGGAATGCCAGGAGAGCCCGGGACCAAGGTACCGTCATTCACGCATACACTCATGATTTATCATCGTAGGCGTTGTTACACCTGTCGTGACATCACCGTCTTTCCAGGGTGACCGAGGTTTCGACGGCCTTCCCGGTCTCCCCGGCGAGAAGGGCCATCGGGTGAGTATCACTGTATTCTTTAACTACTTTACGATAATTTCAAGCTGTGTTCATTTCTATTGTACAAGATGACGTTCGTCATGAATAGCTGGTGAGATGAGCAATCAATTTGTCATTTGACGTGCCTGCTTGGATTATTTCTAATTGTAAAAGAGGTGTTTAGCCTTAATAATCGATCAAATGAATGATCAATATCGTATTATCGTATATATCGTATTACATTGCGCGTGTGCCCATGCATGACTATTTTTTGCTGGATTATTTCTAGCTGCGATTATTTCTCTAGTCCACGATGGTGGCCATTTTGTATCGCATAGAAACATAAGAGAAGGGTTCAATATTTTCGATTTTCAAACGTGACCCGCAGTGTCACGCAAGGACACTTTTTAAAAACAGCATCTGATCCACCTCAGATGTTGTTTCCAAAGCGGTGTTGTGGGGTTGATGCTCCCATTTCTCAGAAAAAAAGAAAGGCCAGGGCGGCGGCCGTGGAAGAGTCCTTTAAAAATCACCAAGGAAGTATCTTCAGACGTCAATTCCATCCTATATGGCGTAATTAAAGGACGTATAGGGGACGTCTAAATACAGGGAAGCATATTCTACCCAATGTGGTCACGTCTTTGCATCGTTTGGTAATTGCCGAGTCATCGGCTTTTTTCCTTCCTCTGCCCCAGCTGTGAGCCTGCAAACCCCAACCCTGCTTTGCTTCGCTAACTTTTCTTTGATACCTCTTTTCTCCAGGGGGAGCATGGTCCGACAGGGCCTCCAGGACCTCCAGGAGAAGACGGGCCAAGAGTGAGTATTCAGCACGTCCCCTCCAATTCCAACGTTACCCCCCCCCCACCCCCCTTTGTGTTTTCTTGCCAGTAAGCCCTCTCGTTGCCTCCGCAGGGGGAAGACGGCCAGGTTGGACAGAGAGGTGTGGCTGGAGAGGCCGTAAGTGGATTTATTGGCTTCTGAAAAGAAAATGTGGCGCTATAAGTCTGACTCGCGGCAGCAAATCAATCTGTCAAACACACCGTTTTGGCCATCAAAACCAAAAACTATGTGTGTGAGAGCAGAAAGTCTCATACTGTATTTATTGTATGTGTGATGACAGCACACGCACACGCATGCACACGGACGCGCAGACACTTGATTATAAGTCTCCAAATAGAGCCGGCTTCACGTAGTGGGCGATACCCATAATGACCACACGAGGTCAGTATTTATGAGCACAATAGTTGTAGAGCGCTCCAAATTCCCACAGTTTTATGATGCCAATAAACGCAGCGCGTTTCAATTTAGATGACGTTTCCAAGAACGACCATTTATTTACGTGTCTGTTCGTTTAGTCCAGGTTCTGTATTGTTTTCGTGGAATTTTTATTCAAGTTTGTTCTGCTTTTCCTTGCTTTCTTTCCTCCTTTAACTTTGTTTTTATTTTTATTTTTGGGTTTTTGTTCCTCACTCCTTTGCTCTTTTAGATTTTTTTTTAAAGTTGACTTGACTTTTTTGTTGTTGTTGTTGTTGTTGTTCTTGTATTCAAATGTTCCTTACTCGTTGTTATTGTTTACTTGGTTTTTATGTCCTTCTCTTTTTTTGTTACTTTGTTTTCATCACTTTTTTCTGTTTTATGCACTCTTGTTTTTTTAGTTCATACGATTATACTCAAATTGTTTTTTTTTTCTTTTCGAGTTTTACTCAATGCAATGTGACTCATAGTCTTCTTTGCTCTCTTATTCAAAATTGTGTACTTGTTTCGCCACACAGGGTCCTCGAGGTTTGCTGGGCCCCAGAGGTTCGGCGGGGCCTGCAGGGCAACGTGTACGTACACCGCACATCAGTGTATCATCGTGCTTGCATCGCTCTCTGGAGAAATGCTCTGATCTATCACACCCTTTTCCCTGCAGGGCCTTCCTGGACTTGACGGTCAAGCGGGTCCCAAAGGAAACATGGTGAGGACCATATTTTGTTTTCTCCTTGGTGTGTGTGATTTTTATTTTTAGTCATATTTACCCAAGGATTGCAGTGAGCTACTTGTGTCAAGACCATCAGAGTGTTCACTTCATCATCATATGTCATAACAGAAGTCATAGTTAATTTTCATATTACAGAGTAATATAATTGTTGGGAAACCTTTTTTCTTTTTTTAAACTACCAAGTGCAAAGACCTGTCAGGAGGAGGAGAATGACGTCCGCTTTTGTGAGGGTCTCACCGGGAAGCTGCATTGGGGTCGGGTCACTAGTCAAGAAGCCTAAACAAGTCCACGTGTGGTCACTGAGTCACTGACACGAAGATATTCATAAAGCCAACGTGTTATTTGCTTAATCTCTATGAGGCCTCATTGTCCTCGCACAGGGCTTACACTGACGCCTTGTTAGCCTTCTTTTCCATCAAAGTTGTCGCGACATGTTTATATTAAGCTGAGAACATGTGAAGCAGTTTCGTCTCTGGGAGTTTTTTTTCTGTCTGCGTGTGGTTTGTGACACATTTAAAGACAGAAAGGAGGGAGAAACAAAAAGCAAATTGTATTACGCTCCCAGATGTTACAGTAACACACACTGTACCTATTAGGCACCTCATTGTGAAATGTAAGATGTTTAAACACCAAGTCATCCAAGAAAAGTCACGTCTATTTGTCTTTCTTTGAGGTCACGAGTCACTGTCATTGAGCTTGCTGGTTTGCCTTTCGAGTATTTTGCAACAATAAAAGGGCTTTCGCCAAATGGTTTCCGGCAAGTTGGAAGCGCCAGTTGTCCAAAGTGTCGATAGTTTATTACGAGTTTGTCTTAAAAGTGAAGGCGGGATTGTCTTTGGGGTTTATTCCAACATTGCAAGCTCATCTGACCCTGATTTGCAGCAAGGAAAAATAAGTCTTTCGCAATCATAAAAACATGCCTGCAGTCACCCAAAGTGTCTTTTCTCAACACGTTGTCTGTGTTTCATCTGAAAAGCGAAGGCGGTACTCTATTGTCTTTTAAGTTTAACCCCAAAGGCGTTTAATAAGGTTATTCCTCAACGAACGCATTCACTCTGGTGGCCCTCATAGGACAAGTCCCAGCAACAACCCGATCTCGTTTTGCAAACAACACAGTCAAATAAAAATGTGAACGAGGTTCTTCTTCTGATGTTCTAGGGTGTACAAGGAGAGCCCGGTCCTCCCGGACAGCAGGGTGTGCCTGGTCCTCACGTAAGTCCTCCCTCCATCCATCTATTCGTCCGTGCATCTGCGTGCTCTGTTTTCTAACTCAACATGATGGCTTCCGATGCCTGAAATTCTTCCCCTCGCTTCTTTCTTTATTCTCCTCCTCAGACGTCTGTTTTACCCATCCGACGTCTGCGCGAACACTTTGCACTCTTATCTCCTCCCCCTTTGTTTTTTTCAGCCCGACAAAATTCACACGAGGAGTTGACTTCGGTTCACTTCTCAGGAGGAATAGCAATATAATGTCCCTGGGTCTCATTGACCCGAGACTTTTTTTAATCATCCAAAAAGTGTCAGAAAAGCTCAATAAATATTGGTTGTTTTTTTAATGAACTCTAACACAAACAATTTCAATCAATATTTAGTGTCTTACATTACATTCTTCAATGAGAGAATTCATGAAATTTATGTCAACCAATAGATTCACACGTTTTTTTTTAAACTCTATAATTATATCGGTAGTATTTATTCATTATAACAGTTGCAAAACAGTCAAATCAAACATCAGTATATGTAATGAAAACGGTTCATTTCATACAGCCTTGAGTGTTTGACTTTATTTGTCAACGGGTCATTTGTCAAGCACTCAGGCAACTTTTTTTCGCTGTTGTTTTGCAGAAGTTTAGCGCTCTTTATTAACTCAAGCTGCAAATAGTTGGAAACAAGATGAAATCGTCTAACTTAAAAAAAACAAATGTTTGACTACCAACTCAATTTGACCCGCAACATAACACGATGGTTCTAATTTGAAATTATTTACTAAATGACCGTAGCCTGCATTTGTCAGTATCCAATTTTTTTTAATCCTCTTGAGAAAAAAAAGCAACCTTGGAATGCATCATTTCAGATGTAGAGATGAGAAGGAAAGCCCTGTGGGTAATTAAAGGTACCCAGGGTCAGATTGACCTCACACATCATGCGTGAGTGCGATAATTCAATTGTTTTTCATGAAAAATGCACATTCAAACAAAAGGTTTACTTTACATCAGAAAGAAACACATCTAAAATGCAAGACATGGATATTTTACACCGTTTTTTTCTTTCCATATCTGTTCATCCAGCAGCAGAAGGAATGTCAAAGTGGCTTCTGGACAAGAGAGCTTGCCTTTTTTTCGATGGAGGGAAAATAAAATGTCAAATATGTTCCTAAATGCTTATTCTTTTCACGGATAGAAGCCCCGGGAGTGAAATCAAGCGACTTGCGGAAATAATAATAAAAGTCCATTTGCATGGCCGGCTGAGCGCGTCTGAATAAACACTGCTAAAGTACTTCCAATGTGGAAGCAATGAAGCGGTAAAAATCAGCAAATTAAAACGGGAAACAGACTTGACAGGTGCTCTTTTTTTTGCACGTTGTGTGTAAAACCCACTCTGTCTCTCTCTCTCTCTCGCCTTCTTTTTCAGGGTCTCATTGGGCCTCAAGGTCCGATCGGGCCTCCCGGTGAAAAAGTGAGTAGTCCCTCCCTCCTGCCTCAAAAGTTGATTTTCACTTAAAAGCGCTCCAGCAGATGTGCTGCCGCGGAAGAAAGCCTCAAGTGGTTGCATTCGTCTGACTCTGCACGCCTCACATTACACAACTTTGAGGTTAAAGCCATAGAATTACACACAATACTTCAGTAGAACCTCTAAAATTTGCATTTTCAGGAACTAAAGTGAACCATCGCTATAGGCAGACCAGCGGTGAATCCCAAACATTTCTGAAGAATAGTTTTAACACTAAATACATCCCAATGTATGATCCAAAGCGCTTGATTAACATTTGACTTCAAACAGCTTATTTATGACTTGGTTTTGAAAATAAAAAAGTGTGAGGGCGCCTCGCAACCCAGAAAAATCCCAATGACTACTTTCCTACACTCCTAGTGGAAATACTCTTTCTAGATATTGTGTTATGTCTACATACAGGATACTCTTCATCTACTTTAGCTGTTAGCGGCTGATCAGCTGGGAATTGTGGCGAATTAATAATCGTTCATCACACGTTTCCTCTTTGTTCTCGGCAGCACTCTGTTGTTGAGGCCTCAAAAAAAGTCCAAGAAAAACAAAATAGAGTGAATCCATCCTGAAGATGTTCGCTGAAGTCTTGGGAGATGATAGCATCAACTTGCAGCTTGTGACGCAGCATTTAAGACCTTGTTTTTTTTCTGATTAGAGATTGGGTCGTTTTACAAATACCAAGATGAATTTTAAGGTTTTCCTGTATTTTTAACTTCCTGCCTTCTCGCGCTGTCTATCACATGAATGTAGGGACCTCAAGGAAAACAGGGTTTGGCCGGTCTTGCTGGTGCTGATGGACCTCCTGTAAGTAAAGTCCCTCCTCAATCTGTACAAAATGGCAACGAATAATATTATATTCAGCTAAGGAAGTGTTTTGTTTGTTTGTTTGTTTTTAGGGTCACCCTGGTAAAGAGGGTCCTCCAGGCGAGAAAGGAGCAGCTGTAAGTGTTGTGTGTGTGTGTGTGTGTGTGTGTGTGTATGTATGTATCTATGTATGTATGTATGTATATATGTTTTTTATTGTTGTTTTTACATATGCTTGTATTTTGTCATTCATTCATCAGATTTCTCAAAATATAATATTTTAAACATATAACGTCAGTCTCTTAAAATAATGGCCTGAGTCAGCTGGCAGGCAACTTGTATTGACAGAATTACTTGGATGCTTTCCCGAGTCACTTGTTACTAGGCAGAATACATGAGGCACAATCATTTCCACCCGATAAAAAAATCCAGTCAAGCTCTCTTGGCTGTTTGGTTGACGGAGAATTCCGCAGCCCCCACATAGCTGGAAAGGGGACAGTCAGAGAGTGGTCAGTGACCAAAAAAAAAAAAAAAAAAAAAAATTGCACTGAATTTATTGCTGCTAAAAATAACAGGCTTTTTTTTTTTTTAAATCACGCTGCCATCTGGTGGATGTTGTGGCCCACTGCCCAACTTGTCCCTATGATGCACAGTGTATGGAACACATTTTGCGTGACCTAAATATGAGAGCATTTCACCTGACTTTTTCACTGTGTATAATTGAGTTCAGATTCTTGTCAGTCTTTTCCACATGTGTAACTTGTTACATACTTCTGGGAAATCAATGGAAATGTATCAAATAAACTCAAATAAATAACACTTTTTCCTCATCCTCAGGGTTTCCCCGGACCAATGGGATCCATCGGCTACCCCGGACCTCGTGGCGTTAAGGTGAGCGCTCATCACACTTTGGACAAAACTGACAAATATCCCCTAAGTTAAGATCTAACTTGATTTGCGGTTTTATCCAGGGAGCAGAGGGAATCCGAGGCCTGAAAGGTGGCAAAGGAGAAAAGGTAAACATACATTTTATGTCTTCCAAAAAAAGCAGTTCTGATATTGGCAAAGATTGATTGTGTAGACAACCACGAATCACGAGGAATGGGAAGCACTTTTTTGGAAGGCCCCAACCACACATTTGAACAAAGAAAAGTTTGGGGATTCGATTGTTTGAATGGATTTGGCCACCTTGTGTCGTTTGAGACTTTCCAATGCAAGCACCAAGATTTACTGTGCGGTTACATACAGTACTGCTTTGCCAAGAAATACCTCAACTTTACAGTTCATTGTGAAAATGTTTGTTTTTTTTAAATTACATATCGGGCAAGTTTCTGGAAACCTTCCATGCAGTTGGAGATTTTTCATGACATTGCATTGGAAATGACTGGAAATTGATGGAATGGCCAATTATTTTACAAACTGCAATGTTGAAATGAACCAAAATTAATATTTTTAAAAAATCTAAAGTATTACATTCTCCTCATGTACTTTTTTTTGGTGCTGCAGTATTTTTGCAAACTATATGCTCTTACATGAATATTTTGATTCTATTAAATTATGACTAATTTTAATAATAATACATTGTACCATGAACAATCGCAACTGGAAATGTGTTTGTTTTTTGCAAACTGCCAAACAGAATATTTTGAATATCAGAAATGTAGATTTTTTTAAATTTATTATTTGTATGATATTTTGGGGGATGATATTTATTATTGCTTAAATTTTGGCGGGATTTTATTGCTGTAGTAGAAACTATTTTGAATATTTTCCTGTATTTTATTCATATTTTTTCTGATATTGCTTCATTTCATTGTTCATTTTAAGCATCACCATTGACTTAATAGATTTTGAATTCATATTATATGTATTTTTCCCCACAACGTTTTACCTTTTCTTTCCTGAAAGTGACAATTCCCGCTCACTCTAGTATACAGTACTGTATTCCCATTAGTTTCAGAACCACGATGCTGCACTTTTCTTTCATAACACCAGATGGCAATAGAGTAACGCAGATGTGAACTCTAACGTGGTTTATCTGCTTTAATCCAAATTGCCACTGGGGGGCACTGTCGGCAAACATACATTCTTCTTGTGTTCCTGCAATGTGCTGTTTTACAAACTATAGAGTATCATCAACATATTCATGCATTTAATTCCATATAGGGAGAAGATGGGTTCCCTGGCTTCAAAGGCGATATGGGGCTCAAGGGCGACAAGGTAATTTTTTTTTTCCAAATGTTTTCAGCAGGACGTCTCAAAACTAAAATTTAAAGCAAACATTAAGAAGTGTTTGTTTGGGGGGACATCCAGGGTGAGGGGGGTGTAACAGGACCCCGCGGAGAAGACGGACCCGAGGGCCCCAAGGGCACATCGGGACCCAACGGAGATTCCGGTCCCATCGGTCCAGCTGGAGAGAAGGTAAAGCAACCGATCAGATGCCAAGACTGAAGTCCAAATTGAAGATGACTTTGTTTTAAAGATTTGTGTTTTCCTCTGTTGTTTAGGGAAAGCTTGGAGTGCCCGGTTTGCCCGGATACCCTGGAAGACAAGGTTCTAAAGTATGTGGAAAATCCACTTAACTGACATGCACTTCATAATTTCATAATGTAAACCTGACTGGCTGGAAATTAAGTTTTGACAGACATATAGTTCATTCAGTTAGTTTTTCACCAATTGTGAGAGAATTTTTCTTGCACTCCAATGAGCAAGTTTTTTTTTTACATTTTTAATTACTGTATGTTTTTTTTAGGTATTTGTTAGAATGGAAAACCGGCTACATTTACTCCTAAGTCAGTTTTTTTAATTAATTAATTTTGCATCTAGTCTTAATTTTCATATGTGTACTGTATTTTTATTTTTACTTCTTGTATTCCTTAATTTATTGTGTTTTTAAATGTTGCAATTATTTGTAAAACATGCTAACTTTGATTTAAATGTAACCCTGTATTTGTTTTTTTTTTAATTGTTACTTTATTTATTTTTTTTATTTTACCTGTGCTGCTTTCCAATTTGCTCTTTGTGTTTTTCTCGCAGGGCTCCAATGGCTTCCCCGGTTTCGCCGGATCCAATGGCGAGAAAGGCGCAAGGGTCAGTTTTGTTTTATATTCAAGGAAAGCCCAGCTAACAGCCCTTCCAATGTTGAAAATAATCATTGATGACATAGATTCTATGTCAACCACTTTATTTCACATTTGAATTGTATTTTGCAATTATTTATTTTTAACAATGTTTTTTCTTCCCCGGTTTCGCCGGATCCAATGGCGAGAAAGGCGCAAGGGTCAGTTTTGTTTTATATTCAAGGAAAGCCCAGCTAACAGCCCTTCCAATGTTGAAAATAATCATTGATGACATAGATTCTATATCAACCACTTTATTTCACATTTGAATTGTATTTTGCAATTATTTATTTTTAACAATGTTTTTAGCTTTGTTCCCCACAAATTGCCAGTGGGATATGTGATATTCATATCAAACACCTTGACCCTTTGTTTGTCTCAAGATGCTCATATTCTCTTGTGCAAAGTCATTAAATTTTATTTGCACTTGCCCCTAATTTGAAGCTTGTTTTGGTGTTGTTTGTTGTTTCTGTCAGGGAGTTGCTGGCAAATCCGGACCTCGAGGCCAACGCGGCCCGACGGTAGGCAATTTCATGCATCTGAATCATGAATGATTTATGTTGCTTCAAACAACAATGACAGTGGTGTTTTGATTTTGGAGGGGGTGGGATCAAATTGGTTGGGGGACACGGTGCATTCATTGCCTACGTATTTTCAGGACAATATTTAGTTCCTTCGATGACAGCAAAATGTGTGTGTGTGTGTGTGTGTGTGTGTGTAGGGTCCACGCGGTGGGCGTGGTGCCAGAGGGCCTACAGGAAAACCAGGAGCAAAGGTGATAAGCCAATTCATGTATGAATTACGTGAGGTCTGAATGTGACCTTGAACTGCGAAAGCTGAAATTGGGTGTTATCTTTTTGTCCTCCCTCAGGGCACCTCCGGCAATGATGGACCTTCAGGACCACCCGGAGAGAGGGTTCGTGTTTCACTTTTTTTATTATTATTATTTTTTGTCTTCATATGTTTGTCCACAAAGTACGCCTGCGGGAAATTCTTCTTCGATTGCCTCACTACTGAAAGTGACAAATATACTGTATTGATAAGGGTGGCTTTGATTCTGCGATCCAATACACTGTACGTTAGATCCCTGCATATTAGCATTTCGGCATTCACAGATTCACCTATGTGCAAATTTTTTTAGCGACCCTATCCTCTTTTTTTACATGGACGGACGGGCCTAATCCCTATCCCCATCAAAGAATCCACTGAAATCAACATCTATTTTTTCCAAATACTTTCTTTTTTTAACTTGTGTTAGTTTTTACATGTCAGTATATAGATTATTATATCGAAATTGGATGGACGGATTAAAAAAAAAAAAACATCATGAAACTGTATTTCAATTTACCGACCACTTCTTCTCATTAAAGGGTCCTCAAGGACCACAAGGACCTGTCGGCTTCCCCGGACCAAAGGGACCCAATGTAAGTAATTGCCATCACAATGTTCGTATTAATATATACATTTTTTTTTTAATGATGATCTCTATTTGGTCCTGCACCCTACTTGTAGGGCCCCCCAGGAAAAGACGGGCTGCCAGGTCACCCAGGACAGAGAGGAGAGACGGTTAGTGTTAATCTTAATCCCCCTTGAACTCCCAATCCACCTTTGGCTAAACTACATCCCTGGAAATGCTGACTGGTCCATCACAATCTTCTATCTAGTTAGCCAGCTAAGATAACAATCTAGCATGATTGTTTTGAAGTCGGGAGTTTTTCATCGTTGTTGCCTCTCAAACAAGCAAAATAAAATCAATCCAGATAAATGCAGACTGTTAAAGTTGCGTGGACGGTTGATTAGTTTGTGTAACACGTATCTTGTCTGCTCTTTGCATGAGGCCGAGTTAACCAGCGAAGCTCACAATCTACCCTGATGACTTTGGATAAAATTGAGCTGATACTTTTCCTTTCAGGGCTTCCAAGGAAAGACCGGACCACCAGGACCTGGAGGCGTGGTTGGACCTCAAGTAGGTTCTTGTTGTGCGGCGCTTACGTTAAGAAATGCACAAGTAGCAGATGCATTCCATTAGGAAAAAGTAGAAGGAAAGGTTAAAAAAAAAAAAAAAAAAAAGTAAAATGAATAACATTTGACAACTTTG
>NW_017806235.1:1360340-1384988 GCF_001891065.2 Hippocampus comes
CAGTGACCAAAAAAAAAAAAAAAAAAAAAAATTGCACTGAATTTATTGCTGCTAAAAATAACAGGCTTTTTTTTTTTTTAAATCACGCTGCCATCTGGTGGATGTTGTGGCCCACTGCCCAACTTGTCCCTATGATGCACAGTGTATGGAACACATTTTGCGTGACCTAAATATGAGAGCATTTCACCTGACTTTTTCACTGTGTATAATTGAGTTCAGATTCTTGTCAGTCTTTTCCACATGTGTAACTTGTTACATACTTCTGGGAAATCAATGGAAATGTATCAAATAAACTCAAATAAATAACACTTTTTCCTCATCCTCAGGGTTTCCCCGGACCAATGGGATCCATCGGCTACCCCGGACCTCGTGGCGTTAAGGTGAGCGCTCATCACACTTTGGACAAAACTGACAAATATCCCCTAAGTTAAGATCTAACTTGATTTGCGGTTTTATCCAGGGAGCAGAGGGAATCCGAGGCCTGAAAGGTGGCAAAGGAGAAAAGGTAAACATACATTTTATGTCTTCCAAAAAAAGCAGTTCTGATATTGGCAAAGATTGATTGTGTAGACAACCACGAATCACGAGGAATGGGAAGCACTTTTTTGGAAGGCCCCAACCACACATTTGAACAAAGAAAAGTTTGGGGATTCGATTGTTTGAATGGATTTGGCCACCTTGTGTCGTTTGAGACTTTCCAATGCAAGCACCAAGATTTACTGTGCGGTTACATACAGTACTGCTTTGCCAAGAAATACCTCAACTTTACAGTTCATTGTGAAAATGTTTGTTTTTTTTAAATTACATATCGGGCAAGTTTCTGGAAACCTTCCATGCAGTTGGAGATTTTTCATGACATTGCATTGGAAATGACTGGAAATTGATGGAATGGCCAATTATTTTACAAACTGCAATGTTGAAATGAACCAAAATTAATATTTTTAAAAAATCTAAAGTATTACATTCTCCTCATGTACTTTTTTTTGGTGCTGCAGTATTTTTGCAAACTATATGCTCTTACATGAATATTTTGATTCTATTAAATTATGACTAATTTTAATAATAATACATTGTACCATGAACAATCGCAACTGGAAATGTGTTTGTTTTTTGCAAACTGCCAAACAGAATATTTTGAATATCAGAAATGTAGATTTTTTTAAATTTATTATTTGTATGATATTTTGGGGGATGATATTTATTATTGCTTAAATTTTGGCGGGATTTTATTGCTGTAGTAGAAACTATTTTGAATATTTTCCTGTATTTTATTCATATTTTTTCTGATATTGCTTCATTTCATTGTTCATTTTAAGCATCACCATTGACTTAATAGATTTTGAATTCATATTATATGTATTTTTCCCCACAACGTTTTACCTTTTCTTTCCTGAAAGTGACAATTCCCGCTCACTCTAGTATACAGTACTGTATTCCCATTAGTTTCAGAACCCCATCGTTCATTTTAAGCATCACCATTGACTTATTAGATTTTGAATTCATATTATATGTATTTTTCCCCCACAACGTTTCACCTTTTCTTTACTGAAAGTGACAATTCCTGCTTACTCTAGTACAGTATACAGTACTGTATTCCCATTAGTTTCAGAACCATGATGCTGCACTTTTCTTTCATAACACCAGATGGCAATAGAGTAACGCAGATGTGAACTCTAACGTGGTTTATCTGCTTTAATCCAAATTGCCACTGGGGAGCACTGTCGGCAAACATACATTCTTCTTGTGTTCCTGCAATGTGCTGTTTTACAAACTATAGAGTATCATCAACATATTCATGCATTTAATTCCATATAGGGAGAAGATGGGTTCCCTGGCTTCAAAGGCGATATGGGGCTCAAGGGCGACAAGGTAATTTTTTTTTTCCAAATGTTTTCAGCAGGACGTCTCAAAACTAAAATTTAAAGCAAACATTAAGAAGTGTTTGTTTGGGGGGACATCCAGGGTGAGGGGGGTGTAACAGGACCCCGCGGAGAAGACGGACCCGAGGGCCCCAAGGGCACATCGGGACCCAACGGAGATTCCGGTCCCATCGGTCCAGCTGGAGAGAAGGTAAAGCAACCGATCAGATGCCAAGACTGAAGTCCAAATTGAAGATGACTTTGTTTTAAAGATTTGTGTTTTCCTCTGTTGTTTAGGGAAAGCTTGGAGTGCCCGGTTTGCCCGGATACCCTGGAAGACAAGGTTCCAAAGTATGTGGAAAATCCACTTAACTGACATGCACTTCATAATTTCATAATGTAAACCTGACTGGCTGGAAATTAAGTTTTGACAGACATATAGTTCATTCAGTTAGTTTTTCACCAATTGTGAGAGAATTTTTCTTGCACTCCAATGAGCAAGTTTTTTTTTTACATTTTTAATTACTGTATGTTTTTTTTAGGTATTTGTTAGAATGGAAAACCGGCTACATTTACTCCTTAGTCAGTTTTTTTAATTAATTAATTTTGCATCTAGTCTTAATTTTCATATGTGTACTGTATTTTTATTTTTACTTCTTGTATTCCTTAATTTATTGTGTTTTTAAATGTTGCAATTATTTGTAAAACATGCTAATTTTGATTTAAATGTAACCCTGTATTTGTTTTTTTTTTAATTGTTACTTTATTTATTTTTTTTATTTTACCTGTGCTGCTTTCCAATTTGCTCTTTGTGTTTTTCTCGCAGGGCTCCAATGGCTTCCCCGGTTTCGCCGGATCCAATGGCGAGAAAGGCGCAAGGGTCAGTTTTGTTTTATATTCAAGGAAAGCCCAGCTAACAGCCCTTCCAATGTTGAAAATAATCATTGATGACATAGATTCTATGTCAACCACTTTATTTCACATTTGAATTGTATTTTGCAATTATTTATTTTTAACAATGTTTTTTTCCCACTTTAATTTAGCTTTGTTCCCCACAAATTGCCAGTGGGATATGTGATATTCATATCAAACACCTTGACCCTTTGTTTGTCTCAAGATGCTCATATTCTCTTGTGCAAAGTCATTAAATTTTATTTGCACTTGCCCCTAATTTGAAGCTTGTTTTGGTGTTGTTTGTTGTTTCTGTCAGGGAGTTGCTGGCAAATCCGGACCTCGAGGCCAACGCGGCCCGACGGTAGGCAATTTCATGCATCTGAATCATGAATGATTTATGTTGCTTCAAACAACAATGACAGTGGTGTTTTGATTTTGGAGGGGGTGAGATCAAATTGATTGGGGGACACGGTGCATTCATTGCCTACGTATTTTCAGGACAATATTTAGTTCCTTCGATGACAGCAAAATGTGTGTGTGTGTGTGTGTGTGTGTGTAGGGTCCACGTGGTGGGCGTGGTGCCAGAGGGCCTACAGGAAAACCAGGAGCAAAGGTGATAAGCCAATTCATGTATGAATTACGTGAGGTCTGAATGTGACCTTGAACTGCGAAAGCTGAAATTGGGTGTTATCTTTTTGTCCTCCCTCAGGGCACCTCCGGCAATGATGGACCTTCAGGACCACCCGGAGAGAGGGTTCGTGTTTCACTTTTTTTATTATTATTATTTTTTGTCTTCATATGTTTGTCCACAAAGTACGCCTGCGGGAAATTCTTCTTCGATTGCCTCACTACTGAAAGTGACAAATATACTGTATTGATAAGGGTGGCTTTGATTCTGCGATCCAATACACTGTACGTTAGATCCCTGCATATTAGCATTTCGGCATTCACAGATTCACCTATGTGCAAATTTTTTTAGCGACCCTATCCTCTTTTTTTACATGGACGGACGGGCCTAATCCCTATCCCCATCAAAGAATCCACTGAAATCAACATCTATTTTTTCCAAATACTTTCTTTTTTTAACTTGTGTTAGTTTTTACATGTCAGTATATAGATTATTATATCGAAATTGGATGGACGGATTAAAAAAAAAAAAACATCATGAAACTGTATTTCAATTTACCGACCACTTCTTCTCATTAAAGGGTCCTCAAGGACCACAAGGACCTGTCGGCTTCCCCGGACCAAAGGGACCCAATGTAAGTAATTGCCATCACAATGTTCGTATTAATATATACATTTTTTTTTTAATGATGATCTCTATTTGGTCCTGCACCCTACTTGTAGGGCCCCCCAGGAAAAGACGGGCTGCCAGGTCACCCAGGACAGAGAGGAGAGACGGTTAGTGTTAATCTTAATCCCCCTTGAACTCCCAATCCACCTTTGGCTAAACTACATCCCTGGAAATGCTGACTGGTCCATCACAATCTTCTATCTAGTTAGCCAGCTAAGATAACAATCTAGCATGATTGTTTTGAAGTCGGGAGTTTTTCATCGTTGTTGCCTCTCAAACAAGCAAAATAAAATCAATCCAGATAAATGCAGACTGTTAAAGTTGCGCGGACGGTTGATTAGTTTGTGTAACACGTATCTTGTCTGCTCTTTGCATGAGGCCGAGTTAACCAGCGAAGCTCACAATCTACCCTGATGACTTTGGATAAAATTGAGCTGATACTTTTCCTTTCAGGGCTTCCAAGGAAAGACCGGACCACCAGGACCTGGAGGCGTGGTTGGACCTCAAGTAGGTTCTTGTTGTGCGGCGCTTACGTTAAGAAATGCACAAGTAGCAGATGCATTCCATTAGGAAAAAGTAGAAGGAAAGGTTAAAAAAAAAAAAAAAAAAAAGTATACTGATAATAATTGAGAAACTTTGCTGTTTGCTGTCAGGGTCCAACCGGAGAGACTGGACCAAGTGGAGAACGAGGACACCCTGGTTCCCCAGGCCCACCTGGAGAGCAAGGTTTGCCAGGTGCTGCTGGAAAGGAGGGCGGAAAGGTAAACGAGCACTCTTGTTATCACGAAAAGTATTTTATGTGGATTGTCACAATGAAACTTTAAGAGATCTACAGACATTTTATGCCATTCATATTTTTCCCCCCGGACATTTTTGGCACTGTTGAATGAATGAATGTACTGCAGGTTCAATTTGCTAGAGATATACAACCATCATCTTTACAATTATTGTTTGAAGTCAAACACCTTATTAAAAAATACACAGTTTAAATCCCCAATTTGCAATTATTATTCATATGTTGCTGTGTATTTCAAGCTGAAGAGCATTTTTATAACGTGCTGGTAATCTAAAACCATTGCATCCAAGTGTCGCATGTGTTCACCTGGCTGTCACTCAATAGATTGTCTGTCTCTCTGCAGGGAGATCCTGGTCCTCAGGGGCCCGGCGGTAAGCCAGGTCCTGCAGGTCTGCGGGGCTTCCAGGGAGCGAGAGGTCTTCCAGGCGCCATGGTAAGCAACATTCACTGACAAAAAAAACACAGACTTCATTTCCTTTTTTTAGCAGTCGTACAATATATGCAAAATTTGAAAATAGCAAAACACTCTTTAATGGCAAATGTTGAAGGAGTACATCACTTGTTTCTTATAACATTCTTAATCACCATACAAGAGGAAAAAAAAATTGGTTCGTCTTCACGATATGTCTATTATTATGGTTGTAGTTAGAGAACGATGTGCCTCTAGTGGAGTTAAATAAGGTAACCAAAGTATTATGATCACACATACAGATACAGTATATAGTTTCAGAATCAAGAGGAGAGCCAGGCAATCATTTTTTGTGTTGTGTGTGTGTGTGTGTGTGTGGAATCTTCTGCTCGCTCGGCATCCTCCATCCCCGCTGGTGCTGTCAGAGGCCCACGAATGAGTTACGATAATGAAATCCCTTTATTGCATCTGGGAAGCAGCCTTTTCCCCGTATGCAGTGGTGACTCAGCACAGGAATACACAGCACTTGCACGTGGAGCCAAGAAGCAAAATACATCACAGCCATCCCCGAAATAGACTTTAATGTCCTTATTCCTTTACCCAATACAAAGTACATTAAGTCGAGTTCTTAAGGGTTTTGTAATGAGTCGTTAAATTTCGCCGCCACGCTCTGCCAACGCGCAATGACGAAAGCAAAATCGTTTACACCGAATCTGGCTTCAGGGTCTGAATTTAGGCTACCAAATGTAAATTTTTCCCCAAACGTAACTGAAAATTTGCCACTTCAAACCAAAGCAGCAGACTTGCTGTCTCTTTAAATTTTCAGGGTTTTATATTTTTAGGCTTTTTATAGTCTGTATTAAATAGTCTATGTTCTCATGGGGCCTCACCTACATCTTTGAATTTCACAACTTAGCATCACCCAAAGTAGTAGACAAAATCTCCAGAATGATTTTTTTAGGGACATCTGAAAATGGCCAAATGAACCTAAATGCCTGTTTCAAACCAAAATGTCTGACTTCTTGCATCTTTTTTGTCATGGATTCTTCAGTCTTTTTTTTCTTCTTTTTTTGATGCCAACATCTCCTCTCTGTGTGTTCTCAGGGTCCAGCTGGCTTAAAGGGAGGAGAGGGGCCCCAGGGTCCCCCAGGCCCCATCGTAAGTAACACTATTTGTATCGTAAATACTTAAATGTACACGATTTGGTGTGTCTTGTTTATTCTCATTCCAAATTAACTACAATGCAAAGCATGGGCTCACATAGTTGTCGCACTAAAAGGACAACCTCCCCCGGTATTCGTCGTACACGCTCCAATTGGAGGAGCGAACGGGATCACTTATGGACAAGTACTCCAAAAATAAGTGCGGTGCTTTAAAAGCATTTGCGACAGCTGAATGGGGATAAAGCTGACTGACAGCCGACTTTGAAACGCATGTCATTTTGTCGGACCATTAAACACGGCCTTCCGACAATTATACCACTAAAGCAGCTCTCCAGCGTCAACCCATCACATGATTGCCGACTTGCCGAAATGAAAAGATCATCTGTGAATGAGCGCGATGAGGCACTTAGCTCAAATTGGCGGGAATATTTTGGGAATGTCAAACGCGAGACATTGACTTCCTGCTGCTGTGGGAACGTCAGCATGTGTGATTACAACATCAATCATTCAAGCTTTATATTTTCACAGCCAGTTTAGCCTGTGGTATGCCATCATTTTGACCAAATCTGACAGCTTTGGCTTTACGATTCTATTACATATTCCAACAGTGAGACACATCCATGCTGCGTTTTAAATTCCCATCAAATGGCCTGAGTTTCAGAGCCATTTGTTTTTTAGCACATCTGCCTCATATTTAGGTGATCCAGGTTCGAATCCCAGCAAACATACCTGTAGAGTTTGCATGTTCTCCCTGTGCTTGTGTTTCTTTTTTTTTTCCTCTGGGTACCTTGGCTTGATCCCTCGTTTTCTCACTGCACTTATTCTCCACTTGAATAAGATACATTTCCTTATCAAAGGACTCCATCCTGGAATCGCTCTAGTTCTGACTGATGTGTTCACTGTTACAGGGTTCCCCAGGTGAGAGAGGCGCGGCTGGCCCCGGAGGTCCCATCGGCCTGACTGGACGCAATGGACCCCAGGGACCACCAGGACCGGCTGGCGAAAAGGGAGCTCCTGTAAGTAGCTTTTCCCCTCCAACGGTAATTCTCGCAAGGTTTATACTTTCCATTTGTCATCTGTCGTTCATGTTTCCTTTAGGGAGAGAAAGGTCCCATGGGCCCCGCTGGCCGCGATGGCATTCAAGGTCCTGTCGGACTTCCCGGTTCAGCTGGACCTCAGGGCCCACCTGGAGAGGATGGTGACAAGGTGGGCGTAAAGTAGTTCCAGTCACGTACGCTGCAGACAATCAATTAAGTGCAAAAACTCACTTCAAGGTTGTTGTGGAGGCCAATGAAATTACAATCTCCAGAGAAATCTTTACCTGGCCAATCACGGTCGAGGTGACTTTGAAAAGGACAATTAAAGGAGGATAGATTCAGGGAAGTGAGCTGTGCTGCTTTTGTATCGTTACACAGGGAGAGGTTGGTGGACCTGGACAGAAGGGAGGCAAAGGAGACAAGGGCGAACTTGTAAGTCTCCGACTGCCATATAAAGTGTCCAAAATGAGAATGTGTCATTGTCATCAACACTGCAATCGCTCTTCCTTCAGGGTCCACCAGGCCCCAGTGGTCTTCAGGGTGTGATCGGAGCTCCCGGTCCAGCTGTGAGTACCACTTCCCATTCTTTTCGACCATCTCAATGAGTGACCAATACAACAATAGTTAGAAAGGAGAACACTGGGATCCACATCAATAATTTTACATCCTCTTGTTAACGATTGTTTTGATGTTGCCACAAGGCGAATGGCCCGATTGTTGAGTAGAAGTATGGTTTGGTCACCCACTCTAAAAAGCCCACAAGATGGCGATAAGCACTTTTTGCTTTTAGGCTAGGTGATGGCCGACCAAATGAAGCTCCTCCCCACGCTTCAACATAGTTCCTTGGCCACAAGATGGCACCCAAAAAAATCTGCAAATACGCAAAATGCAAATGCCGAACTGCAAATACGCAGGTGTTCACTCTAGTCTGGTTGTGGCTTGAAAAGCAGAAAAAAAGACAATATCAGCCCAGACGAGTGGCCAAGACATGCAATGGAGAAATTTGGTGGTGGTATTATGTAAATTAGTCGAATCATGTCATCCGTACGCGCTCATTTTGAGAAAAAGGCAGCAAACAAACGATTTGGTTGGTTGTGTAATTCCTCCTTTTGATGACCCAACCGTTTGGTACACAAGCAATCAAAAAGTCATGTTGACATAATAAGTCCCCATTGAATTGCATCAATTGATTTCAGAGTTTTGTCTTCCTGCTGGGTAACTTTTTAACGAGCCTCGCTGACATTGTTATCATAAAAATAACACAGCAGCGTATCAGCGTGTCAACGCTGCCAATCAGCAGCTGGCGGGGACAAAAACCGCCTCAGCACGTCCGATGTCGACGAGCCGCCAAACACGCTCGCCCGAACGTCTGCCTCATTAGCGCAACGTGAAGACTTTTTTTTCAGTAGGGCATAACCCGACGGGAGGAGGGAGCATAACGAGCGGCTTGTTGTTGTAAATGTTCAAGCTTTAGTAGGAAAAAGTCACATCTGGAGGGGCGAGAATGATAAAAATAAAGATGAAGACAGATTGGCCGAGAGCAGGTAGCGCGAGTTGAAAAGGCAATTAGTGAACATTCGTATGTCAGTTCGAATCAACATTGTCTGCGCTCCATTTGCCTTAGTGCTGCAAGAACACTGTTGATTATTCTTTGGAAGGTTTAACAAGGTTCTTGCTGCGATCACGCCAAGCAGATTTATAGAAATCTTCGTCTGGATTCATACTATATACGGTGAATGACTTTTGTCTTTTTTTTCCTTTGTTTGTGCATTTAAAATAAAAAGAAACAAAATCTCAGAATCAAAAAAAAAAAAAAAACTTTCATCATTTTAGGCTTTAACTTTTTTTCCCTTTAATTGTACATTAAGAATAAATAAAGTTTCCTGAATCTGATTTGTTGAAGGATGTTTTTGTTTTTGTTTTTTTTTTGTTGGTAGTTGAAAAAAGGTCAAATATTTCCCATAAAGAATAATTATTTCAGTCATTTTTCGAGAACTAATCTTTCAATTGAGAAAATGTACATGAATTTAGGAGGTTAAAAAAGTGTTTAAAATTATTTTGTTTGGGGGGGCAAAAAATTGTTAAAGGTGCGATTTTCCTCTCAAAAAGTCTTCTTTTATGAAGACAAATTTTATACAACGCCGATCACCTTGTGACTCTGAGCACATCTTGACTGACGAGGAAAATAAAAGGCTGCACAAATCGTCATAAAACGACCTTCAGGATTCTCATTAAGGGAACCATCCGCCCCATTCAACGTATCTGTGTTGTTAAGTGCTTATTGACCCTCCTTTCGACTGTGTAACCTTGACGATGTCTCTCTCTTGGGCCTCCTGAAGGGCAGCGATGGCGAAGCCGGTCCCCGCGGACAACAGGGAATGTTTGGCCAGAAAGGAGACGAAGGATCCAGAGGCTTCCCCGGTCTTCCGGGACCCATTGGACTACAGGTTTGTCCTTTCTCCCGTCTTGCTTTTTCTGTTAACCTTGTTGAAATGTACCTCCCGTCATTTGTTTCCTGAGCCCAAATGACTTCCTGCTAATGGCATTTCATCTCATTTACATGACTTTGAAAGAATAAACACCGCATCATTTATTCATGAAGGCCTCGCTCCTGGTTAAATCATGTTTTGTTTCCCCTCCTGTCTTCTCCTGCGTAGAATAGACATAGCTACAAATCATTCAGCGCTAACGTAGCTCTTGGCGTATTGCCGACCTGCTGTTGATGCCGAAGCTCATTTTACACACGGGAAACACTCCTCTTGCACAATAACGGCACATGGATACCTGATAACTGAGTACTGAGCTCGTTGCTAGCTCGAGATGCTAACACAAGCAGTCGAGCGACAGAAGATTTTCCAAACCAAAGTCCTTTTATCACAAAAAGCTGCTCAAAACCGTCTGCGAGGCTGATCAAGCATCATCGTCTCCAACTTTGAATATGATTAGGCGGATACGATTTTTACAGAAAGTTCCTCAATAGTAATCAAGATCAAGCTAACTGGAGTGGGAACAAAAACGAGCGGGAGCAGTGTCACACTTTGGAATACTGTACTTCATTTTACATGAAAAAAAAATAAATAATAAAAAAGGTTGAATTTAGGGAGAAAACTAAGTTGCAATTTTACAATCGTACAAAAAAAAGATCTAAAAGTTGTCATTTTACAAGGATAAAAGTGGAATTTTTGACTCCAAAAAGGTAGAACTCAAGGATATTTAAAACAATTGGAAAGAAATTTGTAAAATTGATCATTTTACAATATATCATCTTACAGGGGGAAAAAAAAAACAATTATTTTAAGGGGTAAAAGGAATAAAGAAATACAATTTTAGAACCAAATAGTGTTGATATTTTGAACATAGATGTTTACCAAAAGTAAAAACAACAATTTTGAGAGGAAAAACATGTTATGAGTGTCATTTTACCAACAGTCATAACTTTAGCAAGGAAAGGTTATTTTCACAAAAATATTATGATTAAAAAAATGAATAATTATTATTAGTAGTAGTAGAAGTATCATCATCATCATCATCATCATCATTGGTTTACAGGAAAAAAAAACTGAGGCGAAGCTGAGGCAGCCTCACCTCTATCAAACCGACTTTTAATCCAAAGTACATTTCTGTAAAAAGAAACTAATTCCACCATCTCAAAGTTAATTTTCTCGATACTGTGCGTGCCCCCACCGGCCAGCCGGCCAGTGGGGCCTAATATCGTCATCATTCAGCATAATGGACTTTTAATTGGGCCTCCTGCACTCCTCTGATCTCCCCTCTTTTAATTAAGAATGCCCTTCAGTAGATGTCCACTCAGAGCGCAGCGCTAATGATTTTTTCACTGTGGGCTATGAATAAATAGATTTTATGGGGTTTTTTTTTCCTCATGAATATTTGGTACCGGATGTGAGGAGGGTGGACGTATCAAAGAGCATTAGTAAATGCATATCGATTTGCTGTGTGTGCCAAAGAGTGCATCTTTCGAATCCATTAGTGCATCTATTTCACAAACACTGCTGTTATTTATCGGCCAGCATGCTGTGGGATGCGCTTCAATTATTGGCTTTTTTTTTTTTTTTGGTAGTTACGATTGATCATTTTTTTCTAAAATGCTAATCCATTTCTTTTCATTTTTTACAGAAAATATTCATTTGTTGTGAGTTGCAAAGTAGTGCAATAAAAATCAATATCTTTTTCCCATACATGATCAATAATTGTGATTTATAATTGTGCTCACAATATTGATGAAAATAATTGTGCACCCCGACCCTTCTCTAACAAATGACTCGCACCTCTTCCAGGGTTTGCCCGGCCCTCCGGGTGAAAAGGGAGAGAACGGAGACGTCGGAGCCATGGTGAGTGTTTAAGAATCGAATGTACATTTTTTTTTTGTGAATCAAAATGTGAATCTTTTAAGACATCATTTTCTATGCATGTCTTTTAACAGGGTCCTCCTGGACCACCAGGCCCCCGTGGCCCCCAGGGACCAGGTGGAGCCAGCGTAAGTCTGTGTTCTCTCTCTCATGAAATTCAATCCTTCTATTGGTATGGCGGCCTTCACTGTCAAGTATGCTGAATCCACAGGGAGCTCAAGGCCCCCCCGGTGGTATTGGAGGTCCAGGAGCTGTCGGTGAGAAGGTGAGGAGATTTTTGACGTTTTGTTTTGCATTGCGAGGCTTTGCGCCATCTCTGTTCTAGAATGTTGAAGGGGTTGCGTTCCATCTAGCTATGTGCTCCCAGCTTGTGGTCATTTTTTTTTCCCCCATTAGTTTTTTTGTGTTGTGCTATGTATGCAAGACAGAAGGTCAAGCAGAGATTTTTTTGGAGTTGTGCACTGCGGAGGATGGCTTGAAGTCTGGCAAAGGCGCTTCTACCATGTAAAATCAACATTATAACTATGCATGTCTAACCTGTAGTAGCAATTTTTGTTTTTGATACCGGTACCTGTCAATTTTTGAGGGTGCGCACAGGGAGCGGGGGTGCGCCCCTTTTTTTAGCGTGGCTTCAAAAGGCACACAGGGGAATGGGAGTGGATCATCTCAAAAGGCATCAAATAAACAGTCGAGCTCGAAGCAAGTCCCACCTCTTGTCGCTAATTTCACTTTTTTCTTGGTGGTATGTATTGGGCGAGGGGGTGCGCAATCTCGGTTGGGATGCTGTTCAATTTGCACATGTCTTAAAAAGATGCAGGATCAAGGGTGTAACTCTGCACCGTTAGCTCCTAGTAGCTTTTTTTTTCTCACTTTGGGGATGTGCACAAGGAGGAAGGGGTGTGCCATCTATAGTAGATCAGGAAAATGAAGAGGGCGCATGGCCTAAAATGTTTGGGAATGGCAACTCCTCAGTGTAAAATTATTTTGTCCTGTTTAGAAGTAATTTTTATTTTTTGGGGGGTAGGGTAGTATGCACAGGTTTGATGTTATGTGCCATTTCTATCAGGATGCATTAGAGGGTTATAAAGTTTGGTAGAGGCTATTCTATGTGAAGATTTACACTACTTGTATCTGAATTTTGACATATTTAACCAAATTCTTGCTTTGCACTCAACAGGGAGAAACTGGTGAAGCCGGCAACCCAGGAGCACCTGGAGAGCCAGGTTCAGCTGTAAGCAAATTTGAATGCTAATTATGATATTGTGAATGCTGTTAAAGTGACAGAATGACCCCGTGGTGTGGTTTTTTTCGTGTTCAGGGCTTGCGAGGAGAGACTGGCGAGAAGGGAGAATCTGGTCCGCCCGGAGCCGCTGGACCCGCCGGGGCCCGCGGACCCCCTGGAGATGACGGCCCCAAGGGTAACTCTGTATGTGCAATCATGCTCGACGCCATATTAAAAAAATAATAATAATGATATATATATTATTTTTTGTAAGTTAAAACACTGAGTCGTTTTTTTTTTTTTCACTGTCTCTGCAGGGCCCTGTTGGCTTCCCAGGAGACCCCGGTCCTCCTGGTGAGCCTGGTGCTGCTGTAAGTATAATTAATCATTTCTACAGGAATTAATCCCTAGTATTCTCTCTGGCGGTGTTTACATTAACATCGTCTCGGCCCATCATTCCGCGGCACCAATTTTGCGTGGCAACAAATTTGCATTGATTTCAATGTTTGGAAAATCTCTCATTTAGGGACTTGATGGTCTAGCGGGTGACAAGGGAGACGATGGAGAGGCTGGTCAACCGGTACGGTTTTACAAATCTGAAGATAAATTGTGACCAGGAAGTATTGAATCCAAATATGGTACAAGTTTTCCCTTTTTCCTACTCTATTTAGGGTCCCCCAGGTCCTTCTGGTGAGTCCGGAGTACCAGGACCTCCTGGCAAACGGGTGTGTAGACGTTTTTTTAATAATTATGTATTTACTAAAGATTCTTTATCATATAATTAAAATCTATAAAATACACCATTTTAAAAATAATGGTAGCATACAATACAGATGAAATAAAGTATTGTATTGTGAATTATCATTAGCAAACATGCGTGCGTGGGTACACACCCGCACTTATCACAGCACATGACAGCGCTAGTGTGCTGGTGACCTGAGGCTGTTTGGACAGCTTTTAGCTTTTAACGCGTTTCCAACAGAATGGAAAATCTGTCTCAAGGTCAGCGCTAGCACGAGTGGCCATTGAATTAAATGATAGCGCCATCAATAATTGTGTGCGTTTGTCCCCCTGAAGGGACCCATTGGACCAGCGGGACAGGAAGGACGACAAGGCGAGAAGGGATCCAAGGTAAAAGCGTGGATTTAAGTCGAGCAAAATAATAGCATGTTAGCATTTGATCCGTTCTTACGGCTCAGGTGCAATATTCTTTGGCAGGTGTTGAATACAAATAAACGTCTTTTACAGCCTTAACAACCTGTTTTTCCCCTCAGGGCGAAGCCGGAGCTGAAGGACCTCCCGGAAAGACCGGTCCTGTGGGAGCCCAAGGACCTACTGGAAAGCCTGGTGCTGAGGGTCTTCGAGGAATCCCCGGCCCTGTCGTGAGTCTTAAATTTTGATTATGAAAGACGGGTCAAGATGAAGATTAAACTATTCATGTTTTCAGTATCTGAAGCATGTGCTAGCGCACATGCTTCAGATACTATTCCATATATTCTCTACATATACTATACTATACTATACTATACTATACTATACTATACTATACTATACTAGCTATTCTATATGCTTTTTTGCTCAGGGTGAGCAAGGACTTCCTGGTGCCTCTGGAAAAGACGGACCTCCTGGACCTCTTGTAAGGTTTTTTTGGTTTTTTTTAATGGCTCGATGAAGGGCTTTTCCAATGTCACTTACATTCGCCATCCTGACTGTTCACAGGGACCACCTGGACTTCCTGGTATGAAAGGCGACTCTGGATATAAGGGAGAGAAGGTAAAATTTTGATGCTAATTAGCACTAATCCCATTAGAAATAATAAATGACAGCAAGGCGTGATGTCAATTCTTGATTGGTCGGCCTTTCCGCTTTCTCGACTTGGATTGTCAATTGTTCTACATGTTAATTTACCAACTATTAGCATGTTAGCATTAGATCAGTTCTCATCAGGGTTGGAAGTGTTACTTTTAAAATGTATTCCAGTACAGTAACTAGTTACTTGTTAAAAAATCATGGCATTTGTCCAGTGAGAAACATTATCATTATGGGTTCACGCAGATTGTTAGCATTTATTTTTCTGCTTACAACTCACGTATTGTCATGAATCGTTTAGTTTTATTCAGTAAATTTGTGCTGATTCCTTCACGGACAGGGTCACCCCGGTCTCATCGGTCTCATCGGACCCCCTGGAGACTCCGGAGAGAAGGGAGACAGAGGTCTGCCCGGACTGCAGGGTCCCGCTGGTGGCAAGGGTGAATCTGTGAGTTCATTTTAGATTGGCTTTTTTCCCATAAAATGTCTTCATCACATTCTAATGTGTGGTTTTATCTCCCGTTAGGGTATTATGGGTCCTCACGGACCTCTTGGTCCTCCTGGTCCTCCTGGTATTCCTGTAAGTTGCACTTTTTGCTCTTTTTTTCTCCCAATTTCCATCTTTGGGTTGACTCATCTCTATTTCAATTTTTTTTTTTTTAACCAGGGCGCTCATGGGCAAAAAGGCTCCAAGGGATCACTTGTAAGTTCTGTTTTTTAAAAATCAGTCATCAGTCAGCCGTCATTCCTGTTAATAGATTCTTTTTAATGTGTCCGTGTTGCTGTTTTTGTTTTTTGCCTTCAGGGTGCAGCAGGTCAGAAAGGAGACCCCGGACTGATGGGACCACCTGGCCCCCCTGTAAGTTTGTCCCATTTTAGTGCATCAAAAATACAATGACACTAACCAGCTAGCGCAACAAGCTAACAAAGCAGTCTTCATCTTCACTCATTGCGGCTTCCAAGCCAAGCATTAGCATGCAAGCATTTGATCAGTTTTCACCCAAATAATCCTTCTTTGTTCCAGTTTGGTTGAACTATTCTCTTGCGCTGCGTAGGGCCCGGCCGGTGACATCATCCAGTCACTGCCAATCCAGCGTGTGTCGAGGAAGAACAAGCGTCACGCCGAGGAACAGGCGGACGAGGCGGACGACGACTACAGCATCGATGGGCTGGCCATGGAGGACGTGTTTGGCTCCCTCAACAACCTCAAGCAAGACATCGAGCGTATGAAGTTCCCTCTGGGCACCGCTGACAATCCCGCCCGCACCTGCAATGACCTGCGCCTCAGCCAGCCCGACTTCCCAGATGGTAGGAAGGGCTTAGAGGCAGCCATTAGATTGGCATTAGCACAATGAACAGTTGGGCTGTGACTTGTTACTTGGTGTGTTTCACTCCCAATCTCAGGGCACTTGCGTTTGTTGATGTGGTGGCCCTCAGCAATAGCTTCTGTCCTTACTGCTCCTGTTTTTTTTTTCTTTCAAAAAACTCAGAAAGATCATCTTTCAATCAGGCGTGCTTAGTCTCGATGTACCGGAGGAGTTTTGAAGACTTCATGGCCTAATCTGGTCATTTTTCCAAATAAAACAGCTACAAAGAAATACATGAAGCTACTCAACTCACCTCAACATAGTTCCTTGGCACCAAAATCTCATAAGAATGCAGTAAAGCCCGATATGCAGCTACTAAATTCACTTCACCATAGTTCCCTTGGCACGAAGATACCACCAGATGGTGGCAAAGAACTACGTGAAGCTCCCTAACTCGCAGTAACTAGTTCCTACATCAAAGTCCCTATCTAGAATTGGGCAGTAATAAATGAATGAATGAATGGTTCTGAACACAGCCCTGATATCTCCCGGTTGCGCTCCCGCCCCCCCGTCAGGTGAATACTGGATCGATCCCAACCAGGGCTGCGTAGGAGACGCCATCAAAGTGTTCTGTAACTTCACGGCGGGCGGCGAGACGTGTATCAATCCCGACAAGAAGTCCTCGGGGGTGAGTGTTGCACCACACGGCGTGGCGGAACGCAACGTGACGCCGTGCGAAGACGCTGAAGTCTTCTTCCCCTCTGCAGGTCAGAATATCCAACTGGCCCAAGGAGACGCCCGGTTCCTGGTTCAGTGAATTCAAACGTGGAAAAATCGTAAGTAAAACCGGTGGCATGTCGATGGATTCTCATAAGAAATGGCAGCAGACTGCATGTGAGAGTTGTACGGCGTTGACTTGCCCTCCCTCGGCGGCGTATAGCTGAACTACGTGGACGTGGCCGAGAACAGCATCAACGCCGTGCAGATGACCTTCCTGAAGCTGCTGAGCTCATCGGCGCGCCAGAACTTTTCCTACGTGTGCCACCAGTCGGCGGCGTGGTACGACGCCAAGGCCGACAGCTACGACAAGGCTCTGCGCTTCCTGGGCTCCAACGACGAGGAGATGTCGTACGACAACAGTGCCTTTATCAAACCGCTCGTCGACGGCTGCGCTGTAAGTCTCCGAATACTCTCGCCTTTATACAGACCAATTTTCAAACCCCCATTTCAAATGCAAACGCTTGTTTAACCCTGAACCCAAATTTGAAACCATACTTGGTAACCTCAAACAAGGCTTGAAACCCGAAGTCCTAGAAAGTCTCATTTGAAACTGTAACCCTTGAAAACTGAACCCTGATTTCAAGCCTAAATGCTGAAACCCTGGTTTAAAATAATCATTTGGAACCCAAACCCAGAGATAAAACCCTAACCCCTTATTTGAAATGTTAACTTAAAACCCTAACCCTGAGTTCAAATCTGAATTTGAAACCCTAACCCAGAATGGAAACACAAAAAATCCTTTTTGTAACCCTAACTCTGGCTTGAAACTGTAATTTTCAAAACGTTAACTTAAAACCCTAATCCTCTTTTTCTCTGCGTGCAGTCCAAGCAGGGCTACTCCAAGACAGTTTTGGAGATCAACACCCCTCGCATCGACCAGCTGCCCATCCTGGACGTCATGCTCAACGACTTCGGCGACTCCAACCAGAGGTTCGGCTTCGAAGTCGGCTCCGTCTGCTTCCTTGGCTAGACACCCCAAATCTCGCCCCCGCCCCCCCCCCTCTGAGAAACCCCTCTCCTGACCCCCGCCTCCCACCTTATGCCCCCTGCCCTCCAACCACGCCCCCTGCCCTCCCTCCCCCCAACCGATGGACAGGGTCGGCGGGCGCAAAGCAAAGAAGATGAAAGATAGTGGGGACTGTGGTCACGTCCCTCCCCCCACCCTGTGGGGTCGCAACCATGTGACTGAGATGCGAGTCAGGAGCGGGAAGAGGGGGAAAAAAAAAAAGAAAAAAAGGAAAAAGGACTTTTGATGGCGTGGCAGGCGGACGCGCTCGACCACAGACGTGCGTTGTCGCAAAACACTCAAGGTGCTACACAAATTGCTTTTTGATGAAACTGTAATTATTATAATAATTATTATTATTTTGTACAATATTGTGCCTTTCTGAATCCAACATCCTTAAGAGACTTTGCATGTGTCCCAGCCCGTAAATTGTTTTGTTCAATGTTAAGAAACTGTACAACCAGGACATAAAGCACATTTGACGAAATTTGTAAGTATCAAAATATTTGTAAATAAAATTGCCTATTATGACAACAAGCAAAAAGTGCAACTCTAAAGACATTTTAGTATTTTTTTCATGACTTAGAGCAAAGTCGAGCCATAATAAATAGTAATATAAATATTGTCCAAAAGTCTTGTCCTTATCCATAGCCTAAATGTGGGCCATATTTGTCTGTTCTAGAATACATGAAGTTGGGGGGTTTTCCCCCCCAAGAACAAATTTTCTTTCGTGTTAATTTACCACCAAACAGCCTTGTTGACTTATTGTGTGCCTTTAAAAAAATATTAAAACTGGATTCTGAAACTGGATGTGTCAATATTAGTCAGTTTTTCACAGGGAGTGTTTTTGAGATTGTCTGTCTACACGTGGGTTGTTGCGCCACTGTTTGTGTTCAAATATCCATGATAAGACTATCCCTGCTAATCGTTAACATGTCCAGGGTGATTTTCAATAAGATTTCCAAGTTTGGTTTTTAAAAAAAAGTTGTTTTCTAACAATGAAAATTACTGCTCAGGGATATTGTAAATTATATGAACAAAAAGAAATAATTAAATAGAAAGCAAAGAATTAAACAGCTTGTGCATCATGCTGCAATCCAGTTACCACCAATTTCTCCATTTTCCAACATTGTTTTTTTGCTCAAATATTCATCACACCCTGCCAAATGTTCCATTTCCCACAAAACTGTTCCCACCCTTACCATTTTTTATTCACCCAGCACCGAACCAACAGTTTTTCAATGATTCCTTAGAATTTAGACATACATTATGCCCCAAAAATTCCCATCATGCTTCATGTTGACGAGACCGAATGTAAAAAGTTTAGTAACACTATTAATAATAAATCACATTCGTACGAAGGCATTGCAGGTGTTCCTAATATTGTGGCCAGGTGATTTTAGCATTTTTCTTTGTGTGTGCGTGTGTGTACTTTCAGTCATCCGTGTAAATACAGAAGGAAATTTTCGTTTATTACAAAACATTTTTTTTAAATGACAATTTTATCAGATCAAATCCAAAACAATTCATGAAAAACACGAGATGACGCGAACAGAACCTGCGTAACCAACAATAAATGTCGTAAATCGAAAAAAAAATGTCGTAAATCGAGGACTCCTGTTTTTCTTACCGACCGTCTCCTCGCCGCCGGCGGCGGGGATCCGGGCTGCGCACGCGCGTGGCGGCGTCAATACGAGCAGCTGCCTCTCTTGACACGGACCCAGCGAAGTGAACAGAACCATGTCACGAGTGGGCACCTTTTGATGACGGCGACTGTTTTTTTTTTTCTCACACACATTATTCGTCGTGTTTTTCAATTAGTGTGAGTGTGTGTTTGTGTGTGTTAGGGTGTTGTTGGACTGACACGCCCCCCCCCCCCCCACCAGGCTGGACGATTGGACTGGCACGTGTAAACTCTGCTCGTTTCCGTTATTGTTGTTGCTTGTTTGAAGTTGTCGCGGTTGTATCTCGCCCCGAGATGCGGACGCAGTCGCCGTTGGTGGCCGTCGTCGTCGTGCCGCTGCTGTTTGGCTTCTGGCCGTCTGTGGTGAGTTGATTGACGCCTCCAAACAACGAAACGCGATTCGATGCCACTCAACATGAGTTGTCGTACTCTGGTTGTCGTCTGTATCGTCTGTTCTCGACGACTGTTGCTTTCCGTGTAGGCTACATTGGGATTGGGATTTTAAAGGGATTAGATGTCATTTTGAAGTACATTTGACTTGGTAGTAAGAGTAGACATGTAGTTTAATAGCATTTAAATGTACTCATCTTCTGCTGTTTTTTGATTACATTTAGTTGGCATTGTATTTCTTTTGATATAATCAATTAATATTACTAAATCGTTTATGACCTGATATATATGAAAATATTACTACTAATAATAATTTCTAATTGCCTTGCTAAATTTACCCAGTAAAATACATTGAGATAACGACGTATTTTTAAACGTAATTTAATGTAATAATTTATGTTGTTTTTCTGAATAAAATCGATATTATTGTTTCCTTTCAATTGAGTTATACAACAGAATACATTTCATTTAACACGTTGTATTCTTTCATGTATGATTCTTCCTCTATTTCGTCCATTAAAAAAAACCTAATTGAGGTCAAAAATCTCTTCCAAGAGTGAGCTGTACAAGACAGCAAAGACATACAGTAGTTTCAACATTATAAGATAAAACAACAGTCATACACTAGAACATCATGCAACATCATATATTTGGATATTAGATGCCAAGACTTTAGAGATGCTTTGTGCTACAGTATTGAATGTGGAGATGTCTCAAAACCTTTAACTGAGCCCGCGCGAATGCCCGTCAAACAGTATTGACCTGAAATGTGACTTTGTATGTGTGTGTGCGTGTCCAAGCAGACCACGGTGGGGCCGCGGGAGGGCTGGCAAGTGTTCGGCTCTGCCCAGGACGCCGACGGCCGCTGCGTGTGCACGGTGGTGGCACCCGGGCAGAGTCTGTGCTCCCGGGATGCCAAAGGACGCCAGCTGCGACAACTCCTGGAGAAGGCATGTGGACACACACGCACAGACACACACTCATGCTCCTGCTGAGTCATTCTCTGTGCTGGCCAAAACACGTTTTTGTTTTATGTCGGTGTGAGGAGACATTGACTGAACACAAATGGGTTGTTTTCATAGATTCTGGTCAAGGAGGGTGACGTTTGAGCCCGTAATTTCATGTGTGCAAAAACTATTAAAAATGATACATTACATGCTTTCAATGAATCAATAAAGAGAATTCATTCAGCCGTTTGTTCACAGGAGATTGTTGAATGTCGTGGTCTAATTGATGGTAGAAATTAAAATTTTCGGAATAACGGTAATCCTTAAGAGTCAACGTTGTTCCCGAGCAGGTCCAGAACATGTCGCAGTCCATGGAGGTTCTCAACCTGCGTACTCAGAGGGACTTCCAGTACATCGTGAGGATGGAGAGCCTCATTAAAGGTCTGCGCTCCAAATTCAGACAAATGGACTCGGACAGGAGGACGCTGGCCAGCAAAAACTTCCAGGTGCTCTCCGGTCCGTCTCGCCTTCCCGTCTCGAAAGCTAGTACATCCCCGGCGTATTGCTGACATGTTCTCAGGAACTGAAAGAGAAGATGGACTCGCTACAGCCGCTAATCCCCGTGTTGGAGCAGTACAAGACGGACGCCAGGATCATCTCCCAGTTCAAGGAAGAGATCAGGAACCTGTCGTCCGTCTTGCTGGCCGTGCAGGAACAAATGGGGACATTTGACTATGACGAGCTCAATCAGAAAGTCCTGAGCTTGGAAAACCGCCTGAGAAGCTGCATGAGCAAACTTAGTCAGTCAATGCTTCCATCCATCCATCCATCCATCCATCAACCTGGGAGTACCGTATGTGATATTTTTTCTATGGGGTGTATGTGTATGTGTGTGTGTGTGTGTGTGTGTGTGTGCATGTGTGTGTGCGTGTGCATGTGTGTGCGCGTCTGTCTGCAGCATGCGGCAAGCTGTTGAAGATCAGCGGCCCGCTCACGGTGAAGACCTCCGGGACCAGATTCGGCGCATGGATGACAGACCCGCAAGCTTCTCCTGAAAACATCAAAGTGAGTCATCTGTGAGGCGTTCAGTGTCCCCGAGAAACTTCATTGTTTTGGCATGAGTTCCTCTTGCAAGTTTCGGGAATGGAAAGCTACAGCAACACAGCACTTGCGAGACATTCACTGTCTTCGCAGAATGTCTGACTTTTGTGCGTTGGCTACTGCAGGTTTCGGTGATAGCCGCAAAGTATATCTGTGATGCATTCACTGTCCTCCTCTCAGGAAAACAAACAAACAAAAAAAAATATTGCATTGGCATGAATTTGTGGCTGATCATAGTTATTTTCAGAGAAAATCATGAAATGTAATTTTCCCTCAAAAAAATACACAATAGATTCCCTCCCCCAAAAAATAAATAATGTTTTTTTCTCAGAAATGACACAATATATTTTTCCCACAAAAAATAAATGACTTTTTTTTTCTCAGAAAATACTACCCCCAGGGTATGAAGCCTCACTGTTTATACAACCATTCTTAAAAATACAATTTTTACAATTACAATTACAAATGTTTATGTTTTAATCTTAAAAGTATGATTTATCCCCCCCCCACCCCAAAAAAAAAAATGGACAAGGAATTTATTTTAGAAAAATATTCAATAGAAAACGTTTTTTCCTAGTAATGGAAAAGTTTATTTAAAAAAAAAAAATCCTCAACAATACAATACTTTTTAAAAATTTTCTTCTCAAAAACATAAGTGATTTTTTTTTCCTCAGAAAAATGGACGGCTTACGTGTTTCGTGTTGCTGGACTTTCTCGGCAGGTTTGGTACATGGACGGCTACACCAATAACAAGATCGTCAAGGAGTACCAATCCATGGCGGACTTCGTGTCGGGCGTGGAGTCTCGGACATACAGCTTGCCCTTCAAGTGGGCGGGCACCAACCACGTGGTGTACAACGCTTCGCTGTACTACAACAAGATGCAGAGCAACATCATCGTGCGCTACAGCCTGGAGACGGGCCGCGTGCTGACCCAGCGGGCGCTGGACTCGGCCGGCTTCCACAACGTCTACCCGTACACTTGGGGCGGCTTCTCCGACATCGACCTGATGGCCGACGAGCTGGGCCTGTGGGCCGTCTACGCCACCAACCGCAACGCCGGCAACGTGGTCCTGAGCCGCCTGGACCCCGACACTTTACGGCCGCTCGCCACCTGGAACACAGAGTACTCCAAACGCAACGCCGGCGAGGCCTTCATGATCTGCGGGACGCTCTACGTCACCAACTCGCACCTGACCGGCGCCAAAGTGTACTACACTTACTCGACCCGGACGTCCACCTACGAGTACATCGACATCCCCTTCCACAACCAGTACTTCCACATGTCCATGCTGGACTACAACGCACGTGAGCGAGCGCTCTACGGCTGGAACAACGGACACCAGGTGCTCTTCAACGTCACACTCTTCCACATCATCCAAAGCGACGACGACGCTTAAACGAGAATGTTTGTTGCTCATCCACGGTGATTTCACCCGAGCTGTCAGTTCAAATCCTGAACGTGAAACAACGAACTTCAACAACCGTTTCATCGCTAATTTATGCTGTATTTTCTCCGAAATAGACTTCATAGAGGAGGGCCTGAGCAGAGATTCGAACACTCGACAGCGAGGCAATCCCGTGAACAACTTTAACAGCAATTTTCTTTTGAAGGCCAAATGTTGTTAGCTTTGAAAATTGTGTGTAAACTTTTGTGGGCTATGTTTCTAGGATTGAGTTGCAGTCTTTGTTTTGTACTGTGATTTTTCTGCAGAAATAAGGATTTAACGGTGTAAATAAGAAGCTTATCATAACAATAAACATATTCTTCATTATTTACAACTCGCTAATGGTGTGTTTCCCCTCACACGCGTGCGTGCGCACACACACACACACACAATCCCCCCCCCCACAAAAAACACTCTAAATGCAAATGACAAAGCCTCTCATTCCTCACAGGCAACAAAACAGGTGGCTTTCAGGTTAACATGTCTTTTTTTTTCCAACAAGGAGACAAAAAGTTGTTTTTCTTTTTATCGTGATTCAGTCACGGCGGTAAACAGCAAATCAATAAAACAACTTATTTGACTTTCGTGTAAAACAAAAATGAGTTCCCACATTATTTTTCGTTAATAATTTTTTTTCTGAGAAATATGTCTTTTTTTTAAAAAAACATTTTTTAAATGCCTTTAAAAAATCTAATCAAAATATAAAATGTTTCCTCCAAAACAATAATCATTATCTTTAAAAAAGATAAAAAATAAGGCTTTCGTGTAAAACAAAAATGAGTTCCCACATTATTTTTCGTTAATAATTTTTTTTCTGAGAAATATGTCTTTTTTTTAAAAAAACATTTTTTAAATGCCTTTAAAAAATCTAATCAAAATATAAAATGTTTCCTCCAAAACAATAATCATTATCTTTAAAAAAGATAAAAAATAAGGTGTTTTTAGCTGAAATAAAATGACCATGTATAGAAAGGCGTTTTTAGCCGAAAAAAATGACCATGTATAGTAAGGCGTTTTTAGCCGAAAAAAATGACCATGTATAGTAGGGCGTTTTTTGCCAAAAAAAACGACCATGTATAGTAAGGCGTTTTTAGCCGAAAAAAACGACCATGTATAGTAAGGCGTTTTTTGCC
>NW_017806235.1:1385019-1385622 GCF_001891065.2 Hippocampus comes
TAAGGCGTTTTTAGACGAAAAAAACGACCATGTATAGGAAGGCGTTTTTAGACGAAAAAAATGACCATGTATAGTAAGGCGTTTTTCGACGAAAAAAATGACCATATATAGTAAGCCGTTTTTAGCCGAAAAAAAAGACCATGTATTGTAAGGTGTTTTTACCCGAAAAAAACGACCATGTATAGGAAGGCGTTTTTAGCCGAAAAAAATGACCATGTATAGTAAGGCGTTTTTAGCTGAAAAAATACGACCATGTATAGTAAGGCGTTTTTAGCTGAAAAAATACGACCATGTATAGTAAGGCGTTTTTAGCTGAAAAAATACGACCATGTATAGTAAGGCGTTTTTAGCTGAAAAAATACGACCATGTATAGTAAGGCGTTTTTAGCTGAAAAAATACGACCATGTATAGTAAGGCGTTTTTAGCTGAAAAAATACGACCATGTATAGTAAGGCGTTTTTAGCTGAAAAAATACGACCATGTATAGTAAGGCGTTTTTAGCTGAAAAAATACGACCATGTATAGTAAGGCGTTTTTAGCTGAAAAAATACGACCATGTATAGTAAGGCGTTTTTAGCCGAAAAAAATGACCATGTATAGTA
>NW_017806235.1:1396405-1398833 GCF_001891065.2 Hippocampus comes
AAAAACGGCTTCCTATACATGGTCGTTTTTTTCGGCAAAAAACGACTTACTATACATAGTCGTTTTTTTTCGTCTAAAAACGCCTTACTATACATGGTCGTTTTTTTTCGGCAAAAAAACGCCTTACTATACATGGTCGTTTTTTTCGTCTAAAAACGCCTTACTATACATGGTCATTTTTTCGTCTAAAAACGCCTTACTATACATGGTCATTTTTTTCGGCAAAAAACGCCTTACTATACATGGTCATTTTTTTCGGCTTTTCCTTAAAAAAATCCTAAACACATGATGTACAGTGGCCAATATATGATTTTACCTTGAAAATGTGTAGCTTTTTTTCAAAAATATGTATAGTTATTTATTTTTGGTGATTCTTAAAATCGGCTCACGGTGGTCCAGTGGTTAGCTTGTCAGCACGTCAGCCTCACAGTGCAGAGGTGCAGGGTTTGATTCCGGCTCCGGCCTCATGTGGAGTTTCCATGTTCTCCTCTTGCCTGTGTCGGTTTTCTTCGGGTACTTCAGTTACATCCCACATTCCAAAAACATGCGTGGCAGGTTCATGGAACACTCGAAATTATCCCTTGGTGTGAGTGTGTGCGTGGATGGTTGTTCTTCTGTGTGTGCCCTGCGATTGGCTGGCAACCGGTTTAGGGTGTCCCCCGCCTACTGCCCAAAGACAGCTGGGATAGGCTCCAGCACCCCCCTTGACCCTTGTGAGAAGTGGATCTCTCTGCCCATCTCTTTAACTTTTTAATAATCCTCGAATACATCATATTGTTGTTGCTCAATTTTTTCCCAAAGTACATGACATTATGTTAAAAAAACCCCAATATATAATCTTAACAGTGGCTTCATAATATAAAGGCCTTCTCTACATATACAGTGGCGAATATAATATTCGAATGTCATCTGCACTTTGTCTATACTGCTTCTTCAAGATGAATATAGCATGAAATAATTACATATCAAATCAAACAGACAGCATGCACTTACATTAGTACATGTCATATACAGTTCATAGAAATGTGGTGTGCATTTATGCAGACATCCATTTTAAAAAAAAAAACAGCCTCTGTACAGCCTGCGGGGGCTTCAGTATTCATTTGCCACATAGTATGTACACATTCCTATACACATGCATATAAATGTTTATTGTTAATGAGCACATATCAGGTTTTCCTCTTCACAGGCGCGATTTTCACATCCTTGCGTCGGCCCGCGCCACGCCGCTGCAACGTGACCGTATCATCCTCCGCCGTCTGCTGCTTGGCAAAGTTGACGAACACCTGCAGGCACACGTACACACACACATATAAGTGAGCATGCAAAAAACACATACAACCAAACAAGGATATACAAAAACATAAAAATGTGTGGGCCTATACCTGGTCTAGCGTGGTCTGCGAGACGGAGTAGTCCTGGATGCCGAGTCGCTCCTTGTTGGAAACGACCAGCTGGAAGATCCTGGCTAGCGAGGACGACGCGATGTGGTACTGCAGTGTGTTGTAATGTTTCTCGCGCCGCACGCACGCCGGGAAGCTGCTCTCCATGAACGCCTCCACGGGCTCCAGGTCGGGAGCCGCACCCGCTTTGGCCGCCTTCAGCTTCATGGTCAGCACGTAGCCGTCGCCAAATCTGCGCCAGATGTCACCCGTCGCTTTTCAGTGGATCTTTTTGTGCTCTGAGTCTCCAAATATTAGCAACAGCTTTCACGATATAAGTTCAGTGACTTTTTAATCATACCGTTTTAGTCAATATTGAACAGGAATTTCTATTCATTTATTTGTAATTATAACTTTGAGCATTATTTTAAAAAAAGGGGTCTTACTTGTATTTGAGGTGCTGGATGGTTCCAAGACATTTGAAGGTGCCGTTGACCATGATGGCGAGTCGCGTGCACAGGGCCTCGCACTCCTCCATGCTGTGGACGCAAAACATAACATAACATAAAACCCTCAACTCACGACGACGACTAAAATCGGAGGAAGCGGGAAATGCCTGAACGCAGCTTTCAAGATGGCCGCCCGACTCATCAAAATTAAAGGGATCCTGTCCTCATTATAAATTGTTCACTTCAAGTCAGGAACACATTTCGGTCCTACTTTTCTGTTCGACAATAGGCTCTATCGTGAAAAAAATCATTTTAAGAGGGAGAACTAATTGCAAACAACTGAGATAATGTGGTTGCATAAGTGTGCACATCCTTGAAGAACAGGGATCGGGCTGTGTTCAGAATTATATTCAGAACTCGTGTTAAATGGGAATCAGCACACACTTGCCACTTTTAAGTGCCTCTGATTAGCCCTAAATAAAGTTCGGAAGTTTTAGTAGGCTTTTCCTGACTTTTTCTGGCAGAAGCTTGAAGGTTCTATGCTTATTTTGACCGCTATTTGGAACTGTTCAGAATCCCACCCCCCCCCCCCCCCCC
>NW_017806235.1:1398875-1443524 GCF_001891065.2 Hippocampus comes
CCCCCCCCCCCCCCCCGCCTTGTCCACTCTATCATCTCTTCAGCCTAACATGAGCAGCATCATCATCCTCAAACCTGTGCGACGTCAGCACGACAGCCCGGCCGTCCCGGATGACGCTCAGGATGGCGTTCCACAGGAAACGGCGGGAATGCGGGTCCATCCCCGTGGTGGGCTCATCCTGAAAGTCAAAGATCGCCCTGCTCGAAAAACATTCCGCCAATGGAAAGAATTGCATGGAGCTGATTGGCTGACTCACCAAAAGGACCAACGCCGGGCAACCGATCATGGCGATGGCGGTGGAGAGTTTGCGTTTGTTGCCGCCGCTGTAGGTGCCGGCGCAGCGGCCGGCGTACTCCGACAAGCCCAACTTCTGAATCCCCCACTCGGCCACCTAATGCGGGGGAGGGTTTTGAGCTTATTAAACCAACATTAACCCTTAACTGGATCTAATTGACGACAACTACAGGAATATAATACACAAGGATTTGGCCATAAAACTAAGACAGCAAGTAGATGAGTTTTCCCGTATGAAAAATTGGGGAGAGGTCCCCCAGTCAATCCCCCCCGGCCGCCCCTGGAAAGTGAACAAATAAATTGGTGAATGCCAAACCACAAGTATGTGGGGATGACTGTCATCGACGCTCCCTAAAAATGTTGATGATTGCCCATGCAGTGACACCTTGAGGGTTCCTCCTTACCCTGGGGATCTCGTCCTCGGGCACCCCCCTGAGGCGAGCGTACAGGTAAAGGTGCTCCCGGCCAGTCAGCAGCTCGTCAATGGCGTCGAACTGCGGGCAGTAGCCCATGTTCTGGTGGACGTCCAGAATCTCCTTCAGGATGCTGCCACACGACAACGCGACAATACAAAGTTAACACTCACGGCACTGCTTTTGACATTGGAATGTGGCTTTTTCCAAGATCAGTCTTTTTAAGAGCTTTCGAAAGAAAAATGTTGTTCCCAAAGTCATTTTTCAGTGGCTCCGGCACCATTTGTTTTGCCTCTAATGTATTCATTCATATGCATGGTTATTACGATTAGTCACGCTCATATTTGAATTAGAGTGACCTTCTCCCACGCTGGATGGCTTCCAAATGGAAATTGGAATCGGAATAATCATCAACAACGGGAGGACACGGTTCATCAATTTCGACTGTGGGAACATGAATGCAATGCGTCTTGACGTAGAAAGTGCGCCCCGTTTCGAATGCAAATCCAAACCTAACGTAACCATACCCTTAAGACTCAACCATTTACCACGACTGGCTTAACCTAACCTAATCCAACTTAACTGCAACCTCACCCTCAGGTTTGTGCTCTTATACCTGTAACCAGCCACGGTCGCATCCCCCGAGCTGACGTCTGTGTCTCCCGTCAACATTTTAAAGGTGGTCGTCTTCCCGGCGCCGTTGATGCCTAAAAGTCCAAAACACTGAAAGGGGGGGGGGTAACATGTGTTTCATCAACTCCAGCTTATTTGTGAAATGATGATCAAGCGTTTTTTTTTTTTTTAACAACCCCCCCCAACTCCCCCCGAAAAAAAACAGCAAGCTCACCTCTCCAGCAGGCACACCCACACAGATCCCGTCAACAGCCGCCCTCTTCCTCCCCACGTAAGTCTGCGAAAAGAACAGAAGCAGAAAAATATGACACCGCTTGATTTTGTTTTTATTCATACTTGTAGTATCAAGTCGCAAGAAAATCTTCTGACTGATGACCTTGGTGAGATCTTGGATGTGCAGGATGTCCGACTTGCTGCCGCCTTCGTAGATTCTTCGTCGCTCACATGCCACATCGTCGTCCTCGTCTGTCGCCGGGCTACGCTGGACATCCGATAGCCTGCGAGTAGTGCGAGTGCACAAGGAAATCGCAACGCTGTATTTTTCAGCTCATTGACTTCCAGATTGCTCTCATTTCAAAATACGTTTGACAACAGCTTCAAAGTAACATTTTGACATTCCAAACTCATTCGTGTACAATTATTGTAAATGAAACAGAAAGAGGTTACCCATGATTTTGATTTTCTGCGACATATTTTCCAGTACATTTTCGTTCAACTCAAATCAATACAAATGGTTGGACTTTGCAGTTTCCACTGCGCATCTAAATAGGTGGCGATGATGCGTTACCGGTGGTCCAAGAAGAAGCGGTACTGGATGAGGAGATTGAGAGCAAAGTAGATGAAACCTTCCACCGCCATAAAGCAAACGTTCCGCCCGACAAAGTCCCATCGGAAGGGGTTGTTGGAGTGCTCCTCACCTGCGAAAACACAAACGCGCGTACGCATTGGACATGGGATGATAACATTTTAAGACATTGATGTCAAGCATGCAAAAGATTGTCATTACCGAAGCGGGCGTAGACGTCGGTGACCGCCTGGTTCATGGCCATGTCGATGAGACCGCGGCCCAGACAGAAGTGAGGAAAGACCAGCAGGCCTTTCTTCAGCCACTGATTGAACATCAGCAATGACTAATGACACACGCAGACAAAACCTGTTGTCAAAGTGACTTCCTCGAGATCACGCTCTGTCATATCGAAGACTCCAAACACAATACACAATGCTCTGTCCGTGACTGTATAATACAGCCTTGTACTTGTCCTTACCCGGTTGTTCTCGAAGAGTTCCAGGATGAAAGTGACGGCGCTGCTGTTGATGCCGATGAACAGGTTGATGCACGACAGCGACACGTAGGCAGTGCTCGGGACATCGAACAGGTACGACATGGGGTACATCATGGGGGTGACAGACCACCTGAAACCACCCATGCCAGAATGAGTATTCACTCGCAGAGTACTGAAGAATGCGATTAATGAATACAGAATGAGACTTTATTAATTCCATCTTACGTATCTATGATACTATATATGTTAGCATATCCTCTGTTAGCATGTTAGCACTTGTAAAATCCCCATGAATCGACCTAGCGCCTTCTTTGCTCGGTTTAATATCTTGTTTTATGCTAAAACGCCACCGTCAGCTCATTCTAAAGCAGGGCTCACCAACCTTTTTGAGAGTGAGAGCTACTTCATGTGTCCTGATTGTGTGAAGGAATACCAAATTGATACATGTCTGAAATAACATTTGTACAAATTACATTAATAATATTAGAATATTAGACAGATAGATACTGTAGCTAGCTAGCTAAATAAGTCGCTATAGACTCTATCATACTGCCCGTGTTTGCATTTTTAAATCATAATTTCTACTAGTAAATCACAATCCTAGCACTGGCGGGCTACTGGTGTGGTCCTCGCGGGCTACCTGGTGCCCGCGGGCACCACATTGGAGACCCCTGTTCTAAAGCATGAGTTTCAATGTTTACGGTAGTCCTACCCATAGAGCAGGAGCAGCGCTACAAGGGCAGGCAGGTTGGTTGGGGACGTGTAACACTTTTTGTCAAATGCTACGAAGATGGCGACCACCATGGCAGCGCTGACGGAGTAGTTTACCTGGTCGAAACGTTCAAACGGAGAGGATCAATGATAAGGCAGCAAGAATGCCCCAAACAACCGGCGCTGTTCTGCCCTCACCATGTCCCAGAAGAAGTTGGACAGCCAGTAGATGAAAGGGCTAACGCCACTGACAAACTGCAGATGCTTGGCTTTGTTGGCACGCTCCTGGATGAGGTAGAGGACGAAGCTGGCTGGGATGAAGGACATGGCGAAGATTACGCAGATGGCCACCACCGCGTTCACAGATGTGGTCAATCTGATGGGGGGAAAATGAGCCGAAAAGAAGAATTTATTTTTGACTGAACTCGCAATGCTAGCATGTTAGCATTTTATCCAGACTCAGGAGCCGGTTGAAATATTACCCGATTGCGGCACATGATGTCCGATTCTTACGGGTCTGCCTTATCCCTTTCTGTACTTAGGTTGCCGTTCTAGCCCACTTAGCATTTGATCCATTCGCATTCGGAGTCGCATCCAATGGAATAATTCATTAGGCAACCATTTTTTTGTCACTGCTCTAATATTGTGCTTTTTTTACAATTATTTTTCCTTTTTTTTTTTTTTACAATATTTTGAGATTTTATACTGTATTGAGACGTTTTTGAATTTTTTTTTTTTTTTTTTTTTCAATTTTTTTAGATTTTTTTCAGTTTTTAGATGTTTTTTAATTTTTTTTTTTTTTTTATATATCACCAACTTCGCTATAATTATCCTGCTGTGAGGGTCATATGATGATAATATCGTATCAACCTTACTACATTGACTGTAAATTATTTTCTATTTTGTTTGCTGTCAAATGAATGCACTTCTGCAGGACTTGGACATTCGTGTGTCTGAGGTTCATCACTCACACAGTGACCTCGGATAGCTGCTCCTTGGTGAGATTTAGTGGGTGGTTGATTGCGGTGATGCCAAACTCAATGGGCTTGGCACTAGTGGGGAGGAACGCCCGCAGGATGGCGTTGTTGGCGACGTTCATGAAAGCCACCATGGCATGCCAGCCTTTGTTGTTGTACCACACCTGCCAGGGAAGACAATTTACGACCCCTGAACATCCTGAACAAACAATCCCTGATAATCCTCTGAACAGAACTAAAAAAAAAAATAACATCGACCCTTCTTTTATGACCATATTTTCTCAAATATTGCCCACCTTTATGTTAAATTCACTCTCCATGTAGCGGAGGAAAGGGCCGAGCTCCCGCAATGCCACTCTGGAACGTTGACCCTGCCAGAGAACGTTTGTGACGACTGGGCTCGGAGGAGGTCAAATGCCACGCTCTGAGCTAACGACGAGACTCGTTACCGCGGTGATGTTGAGCATTCGCCCCAGTTGACTAAAAACGTTTCCGATCTGTCTGGGCTCCACGTCCAGGATGGGGAGCTGCCCTCCGACGGATAGGCCACCATATCTGGGGAGGGACTCCGTTCAGTGAGGACGCATGGGACGAAGGATTTGATTGATTTGCCAATGATAGGATACGAATGGACTTACCTTTGCTCATTGACCCAGTACTTGCTCTTCAAACTGTGTGATGAATCAGAGAGGAATTAGACATGACCAAAAGTCCCGTAGCATGTTCAATGAGAAAAAGCATGAGTTAGCATGAAGCAAGCGGCAAAGAGGGTCGCTTTCTTTTGGGTTGCTTTCTTCCTGAAGGCAAACTTCAACTCGGAGTGGCAATGGGCAATCAAAGTGTATCCGATTCACCTTGTTCTGATGAGACTTGGGTAGGTTTTGACCAGGAAGTCAGAGATGTTGCGCTCGGTCAGATCCATCATGGTGTCCCCCGTGGCTTCCAGGCGTTGCAGGGGCGGGAGTCCTCCGGCACCAGCGGGACAGGTGGGCATCATGGTTAGCTTTCTGCTGCTGCTGCACAGGCAGGAGGGCGACGGGTTCCTCCGGTTCCATTCTGGACTCTGCAGAATGTTGGCCGTAACGGCGTCGACATCGGGACGTCGCCACTCGGACGGCTCCTCGCCGCAAGGCATCCTGGGTGAGCGGACAGAGACGCAGCATTTTGAGCTACCGATGAATGCATAGGCGCCGGATAAAGCTATGTGGATTTTTGCATAGTCATTGCAATCCGTCAATAATCAACCGGTTGCCGTTACCCACCCCAGTGGTTCCCCTTGCATGCATCGCGTTCCCAGACCCGGCCGCCCTAGGAAGCGTTCCGTGAAGTGCCTCATTGTTGGGTCCGAAGGTTGCTCATTACTGCGTCGGAAAGACAAATCATAAATAAGGTCATTGCAGTATTTCAGCACAATGTCTCAAAAGAACAAATATGCTGTCTAATGGCTGGCAACCTGACGAAGGTGACCTGTGGTCCGTACATCCAGGGGCTCAACGTCAGGCTGGGGTACTCTCCAAACGGTGGAACGATGGTGGTGAAGATGAGCGCTATGAGGACAAAGCTGGCAGGCAGGACGATCTGAATAGCCCAAAAAAAAAAACTCCAATTAAACAACGACAAATGTAAAAGGACAAACCAAATCACTTATGATCCAGTTTCAGATCAGTTTTGTAACTGGAAGATGCGAATCCAGACTCTCTACCTGTGTCCAGATGAGTTTTGTAACATCTGACTACATTTAGATTGTTCATGTATTTCAGTGAAATGTGCTGCATAGTTTTGGACAAACTTGGATGGATTCAAAGGATGGTCAACCAGATCTGTTTCTCCATCAATTTTGTGTCGTAATGTATAAATTGTAAAAAGCTGATCTGGTTCAGGAATATTTTTGTAAATCAGAAAATTTTGAAATTAATTTCAATTCAATTTGATAGTTATCTTATGTATTCGCAAACTGATGATGATTTGGAATCTCCAAATCAGAAATGAATAGACTGAGCGCGCCCTTCTGGTATTTTTTATTTTTTTTTTAATGCAGTATGCATGTACCTGCGCCACAAAGTCTTTGCGGCTGCGGGTGGCGTGATGAAACCTCTTGACAAGTAGCGCGTGAAACTGCTTCAAGATCAGCCACGCTCCTTTCACCTGCCTGGAGCCTTTTCCGGCGCTGCACTCTGACGTGACACTGTTAGCTTGCGTGGCATCGTAGCGCTCTGTGATTTGATGCACATGAGCAGCGTTAAAAACACGTGGAAAAAAATATAAAAATCATTTTTGGAAAAAAACAAACCAAAAATGATTAAAAAAAAAAAAAGGACATCAAATCGACTCTAAGTAGGAACAAAATGTGGCTGACCTCTCATCAGGGGAAACACTTGAGTACTGTCCCTTTTCCTCCATTTTTTTTTGAGTCAAAATTTCAAAACCTATTTTAGTTCCATTTATTTGAATGAGCAATTTTCAGGCTTATCAACATGAACATATGTGCATATTGCTCAAAGAAATCCCAAAATATACCAGACCCAGCATAACGTCAAATGCAGGGTGGGAGAGGACCGCCATCTTTTCCCACCAAGCATCTGTCACAAGTCCCAATGACAGGAAATGTTCATGATTCAGCAAAAATGGAAGAAAGGGCTCAAATATTTGTCCAACTAGAGATCCATCTCGATGGGCTGCATGAATAATAGTCCATGACCCGCGGCCAGAATATTCACCAAGCTCGGTGCGCAAAAATCAATCAAAGCATCATTTGTCCCGTGTCTGACCTTCATCTACTCCCGCTTCATTTTTTCTCCGCCGCAGCATTCGTTCTTCTACAGCTAAGAATTGACATGGGGAAGAAACACAGGTGACGAGCACAAGTGTGACGGTGGAGGGAAATACACGACTGCGACGCGTGTGCGGTGGTGATATTTACCAGCGGTGGGGGCATTGGTTGCTAATGCCTCGCCATCTGCTGTTACCTTGAGGAAGATCTGGAAAAAGATGGAACATCCATTCATACCTTCATTAAAAAATAATCATCATCATGAGAAGTAACTCTTGTGAGCATGATGCAGCGTAAACTACAACCGCTTGGACTAGTCCGCTAGTTGTTCCCGTTTGACTTTTGAACATGAGACCCGTCAAGCAGGTCCGTGTACCTCCTCCAGGGATGTGTCGGAAATGCCGAAGCTGCTGAGGCCCATGTCGGCGAGGGTCTCCTCCAGCTCCCTGAAGAGGCTGGCGTAGGCGCGGTGCTTGAAGCCTCGACTGGGCAGCAGAAAGGTGAGCTCCTGACCGATGGCCTCGATGAGCTTGGCCTCGGGGACGTGGTGGTGGATGAGGCCGTTGATGCTGTCCAGGTGCCCTGCGGACATCACAGAGGGGCTTTTGGTCAGGGAAATGCGCATTTGGATCGTTTTGTGACATGTGGACCGCACCATCCAAGACACGTTCGGCGTTCTGGCACATGTTCTGGGACCGATCCTTGTGTCTGGTGCAAATGGAGCAGGTGCAGGAACAATCAGAGGCACAGTCACAGTCGTTCTGGCGGAAAAAGAAGGCACAGAAAATAATTTACATGCACACTGAGAATATGTGTTTTAGGTTTCATACAGATGAGTGATTTAAATAAAGTTTCTTTTTGTGAAGTCATTTTTAGGTTTTTAAAACATTAAGGTCTCATACTTTGCACTTTATCCTGAAATATTCATTGTCATACAGATCATTCATATTTAATATTCCAAATATTTCTTCAAAATTGAGCATTTTCAATCACACCGGACCCCTACTCTTCGTTCAACCTCATTTTAGCGTCGAGAAGCTCACCTCCTTCTTCTTGAGGTCCTTCATGCGGCGCACCAGCGTCAAGTAGAAGCCGGCGCCGAAACAGTTCTTGAGGAAGAGCGGCGAGCCGCAGCAGTGCAGCTGTCCCTTGGAGATGATGGCGATTCGGTCACTCAGCAGGTCGGCTTCGTCCATGTGATGCGTGGACAGGATCACCGTGCGACCTGCGCAACATTTCGTTCAAGTACAAAGACAAAATGCCGTGAAATAGAACTTGATCGACGTATACGTACCGGATCGATATTTTAACAGGAGGTCCCAAATCGACCTCCTGGAGTATGGATCCACGCCGGAAGTGGGCTCGTCCAGGATGACCACTTTGGAGCCGCCAACAAACGCCATGGCGACCGACAGTTTCCTCTGCATGCCGCCTGTGGGTGCAAAATGGAGGCTTGGAGAGCGTTTTCTCACTTACACATGAAAGGAGGCAGAACGACTCCTGACCCGAGAGGTTCTGCGCCTCGTCGTCTCGCTTGTGAGGTAAGCCCACGTGCACCAGCATGTCCTCGACCTCCTTCTGCGCCTCGGCCTGCGTGCGACCCTTCAACAGCGAGTAGAACAGGATGTGCTCCTCCACCGTCAGACTGGAAGCCAAAGAAAAAGCATACGGAGCCCGAATAAACTAAGCGATCACTTGACTTGCATGTTCACAGCGCTATTTTTTCAATTTCTATTGTAGTTTTAATATTTGAATCAACACAATAATGTACATTTAAAATTGGATTTATTATTTGCTTTTTTTATTAAATTTATTATGGAAGTATACCACTTGAAGAATATATTTTTGATATACATAAATGTTCCAGTGTGTATTCATTTGTTATTATTAAAGACGTTTTGATGACATCTTTTTTTTTTAATTCATTTATGATAGCCAGTATAATATAAGCATTTATAAAAGAGCATATTAATATGAAAAATATATATCTGTACAGTAAAAAAAGTATATATTTTCTTTTGTCTTTTTTATCTTTTCATTATTGTTAGCCTTCACTTCTCGTATTGGATGTGTTTCGAACACAAAGGTGTACCTAAGAGTGACCTGTGAGCATGTCCTCTGGTTAAAAGTGATGAAAAAGGTACTAACTGATTGAAGAGAATGTTGTATTGAGGACACATGCCCAAGGAGGACCGCACAGCGTCCATGTCAGTGCGGATGTCTCTTCCATAGATGTAAGCGGAGCCGGACGTGGGCGGAAAGAGCCCAGTCAGGATGGACCTAGACGGAAGACAAAGCTCAAAAAGTTCATTACTAGAGTAAACGTCCATCCATCCATTTCCTAATCCACTTATCCTCACAAGGAGTGCTGGAGCCTATCCCAGCTGTCTTCAGTCAGTCAGTGAGGTACACTCTGAACTAATTGCAGGCCAATCGCAGGGCACACATAGACAAACAACCATCCGCGCTCACCCTCACACCTAGAGACAATTTGGAGTGTTATATTATAATTTCTTACAAGGTGGTCGTCTTCCCGGCGCCATTGTGTCCCAGGAAGGAGGTGATTTGACCCTCGTAGAAGTTGAGGCTGAGGCGGTTGACAGCGGGACGAGAACCTCCGGGGAATACCTTAACCAGCTCCTGGATGCGTACCCCCAACTCCAGGCTCACTGGATCGGGCTCAAACAGAAGCAGGCCTGCCAGGATAAAGCAGTGCAACCTTTGTCGAATCTCAAATTATTTTTCAAAATACAGTATTATTAAAACTGTCTTGCACACTGTGAAGTGTGCAATGAAAAATGAACTATTATCGATAAACTATTAACTTTAAATACGTTATTATTAGTAGTATAATGGAATAATTCATACTACATGATAGACATTACAGATATGTCATTTGATTTTCAATATCATTCTCAGAATGTGCAAGCATCGCCATTGTCGTGTCCAACATGTAACACCTCACTTTGTCCACTAGATGGAGCCTTTATCGTGTTTTCTGCACTTTTCTCAACGCTTCCTCACCTTCTTGCCTCCCGTAGGCGTTTTCCTCCCCGTCCTCTTCCTTCTTCTCCTCTTCCTCCTCCTCGTGGTGCCTCAGCCACTCTTTCTCCCGCTCCAGGCGCTCCCGTTTGCTTTGGTGCTTGCAGGCGTTCCTGCTGGCTGAGCCGTTGCAGGTGCCACCACTTTCAGGGTCCTTTTCTGCTACATCCGTTTCCGGAGCAACTGTCAACGATATTGGGTGGGGTCGCTGAGTGTTCGGGTGGGAATCATAAATTAGTCAAACTGACGTGTCACAGTTTTTGAAATAGGTAGCTGACAAAAGATTTTGTTTGTTGATTAATTTCACAATTAATGGGATGGGTGGGCAGGTACTTCAGAGAAAGACTGTTGATGTGCAAGGAATAAAAAGTCACTTATACATAATATGTTCTATTCAACGCAATTATTGTGTGCACTTGTGAGCCGATAATACCTGGGTCGTCTCTGGTAGCAGGTGCAGATGAAGGTTTATACCAGTAGGAAGCCTGCAGGGGGAAGTAGAATGGCCGACCAATGCCATACTGACCTGCAATGAGTCACGAGAATTTATTAGACACCATGTATGTCGGTATCAAGTTAGCTATTTACTTGCACAGATACCCTAGGCAGAAAGTTACTTATTTAGCTCATCAATCACCTTCAAAAAGCTGGACTCTACTGAAGGTTTGACATCAAGGTACATGTTTGCAAACTGCCAACAAGTGTATGGAGTCATAAGAAAAGAAACAATTTTAAAGGCACCTCGGTCCAAAGGCCTCACCTGGAAAAACGTTGTCCAGGTACCAGGCAAGGATGACATACAGCGCGGCATCCAGCGCCATCATAAGGATGGAGGTGAGAAATGAGTAGGTGTCCTTCTCCAGCGGGCTGGTCCGGATGTTGTCCCACTGCAGGCCCACGCCCTGCTCCTCGTAGCGCGACAAGTACTCTGTCCCAAAGCCAAACGCCACCGGAGACAGCAGGCTCTGGAGGGACAATGAGCACCATCTTCATTACACGACATCTCTCCAAACAGGTTCTTTGGTCCACGTACGGCGGCCATCTTCATTTTGGTGGTGAGGCGGTCCTGCCAAGCGAAGCAAAGCACGTGGGGCAGGTAGAGGGTGAAGTAGAGCACGCCGCTGCACGCTGCTGCCAGGTTGGCCTTGCTGAAAAAGACGCTCATGAGGAAGCACTGCATGATCGTCGCCACTGTGAACGTCAGCAGGAAGAGGTACACCAGCAATGGGTCACTGTAGTTCAGCACTTTGCCGCCCTGGACATAGGTCACATGGTTTAGTTAGTTGCTTAGCATGGTAGTTAGTTACACACATACTTTTTTTCATCGCTATCATGTAGTAAGTTGATTCGTGAATTTGTTAGTTAGCTGATCAGGCTGATCAGGTAGCTTATATTGATTTCCTTAAATAGCTCTCCTGTCGGTCAAGAATGTAGTTGTTTGTTACAGTTGTTCGGCAGTTCATTAATTTCTTAGTGAGGTAGGCGGGTAGACATTAGAAAGTAGATCCTTAATTTCTTCGCTGTCTTGTTCGTTTGACAGTTGGCTAGCTAGTTAGTTATGTAGGCAGATTTTTAATTTCTAGAAGGCGAGTAGGCACTTTGCTAGACAGCTGATACCACTTCACTTACTTCCTGAACTACTTAGTTATTTAGAGTAGTTACCTACTAACTCACCACAATGATAGAGGTGAGCAACGCAGTGCTGGCCGCCATGGTGACAAAGCTGTCGATGAACCAGGTGCACCAGAGGACGCCGTTGGCCACACCCATAGCCTTGAGGGTCTCCTTGAGGCGCAGCTCCTTCTCCAACACAATGCTCTTCACTGTCATGGACACCGAGTATATCCATGCCAGCACCATGAACATCGGGAAGCAGCGGTTCAGCGTGATCATGAAGCTGACGGCCGGCCAAGGAGAGGTTATGCTCCGTTAACAAAGATCTTGTAAAAAAGACAGCTAATTAACTACTTAACTACTCACTTACTTTGTTAACAAGTTGGCCAAATACTGTAGGTACTTACTTATGTATTTAGTTCGTTAGTTTGTCTATTTGCTTTTGTTGCTAGTTAGCTAATTACCTACTTGCTTATGTAGCAAGGTAATTATTTACTTCCTTGGGCAATGACCTACTTATGGTTACCTACTTACCGAGCTACCTAGCAAGTTAACTAATGATGTACATTGCTACCTAGGCACCGCTAGTTACTTACTAGCTCGTGAGTAACTAATTTACTCAGTTAGCCATGTTCTCTCCAGATATCTAACTAGCAGTGCAGACTCACAGGTCGTCCACATAGCAGGGGTAGGGCATCTGCTGCACGTAGACCCCCAGTGGCCAGTCGTGGCCCGTGTGCACTTTAATGACGCCGTGTTCGATCATGTCCTGCAGGTAGGCAAAGCCACCCCAGATGTACCTCTGGTCCTCCACGGGGTCTGCCCTGGGCCCCGGGTCCCAGTACCTGGAGACAGAGAGAGGACACCAGCTACTGCAAACTTTTATAAGCTCATTGGCTATGTTGTGTTCGTCGTTTGATTGATTGACTGATTGTTCGCAAGTAACCTAGTTAGTTGGCCAATAACTCACTTATAGCTACAATAAGTACGATACCATTGTTTTCATTTTTGCCAAAGACTTCTTTTTTGGGGGCCTCATTTTTTTTTATATCGCGCTTAAGAGCAGAGCATTGCTGTTGGTCTAAACATTCATATCAAACAGAAAAGGACAATATGTTAGGATTGGTCAAAAAGGATGAGCGATTAGTTTTCTCAGTCATAACCCTCATAAGTTCCATTTTATGGTGGAAGACAAGCTTCCAATTAGACTGCGCTGATGTCATCCCCCTATCCCGGAATCTAACTCATACTGTCCCCACTGACCTGTCTTTGACCTTGTTTGTGCGCTCCACTGCGTCAATGTCCATGCGGATCTTGTACTTGACGTGCAGCGGGACACTGGTAGTCCAGGGGTAGATGTCGGTAAATACCACGCCGGCCCAGAACTTGTTCTCCTCCAGCAGGTGCAAGGCCTGGTGGATCATCTGTGATTCGTCCGTGTAGGCCACAAACTTGTCCAGGCTGATACACTGCAGTCAGCAAATACAAAGTAACAGTGACCCATTTTGGTGAGAAGTCAAGGCAAAAGTGCCAAAACACCACCCAACAGTCACTGATCAAAGAAACAGTCCAAAACTTGTCACCTTAAACAATCATGACCGTGCACGACTTCAGTAAAGTTCGTGATACACCTAGTTAGTGTTCACGAATGGGCAAATCAAATATGAAACTTCATGTGTGTGCAATCTAAGTAGAACCCAGCAAGTTGTCATTATTCTCACCTCAGCATACTGGTTGAGGGTGCGTATAAGTTGGTCAGTGACGTTAAAAATGTTCCTCCAGTCAAATCTGGACATCCCCGCCTCTCGCCACTCCTCCGGGCCACTGTACAGGAAGTTAAGGATGTCTTTGGTCGTTACGTTGGCATCCTCCAGGCTCTTGTCCACAAAGTTCATCACCGTGGGGTTTGCCAGTGTGTCCTGTGGCCATGACACATACAAATATAGGAAGCAACCAAAAAAACGTGCTTTTGGTGCACTCTGAATAAAGGCAAATTTTAGCAACGCTCAGTTTTTCCACACGGTCGGAGTAAATTAGTGCATCTTCGGAGCATATTTCTGAACACGCCCCGAGTTAATTGCTTAGCTAGACAGTCGTGTGGAATTTAGTTAGCATCCTAGCTAGGTAATTACTTAGCTGTCTTACTGGTTATTTAATGAGTAAAGTAATTAGCTTGCTTGGGCAGTAACAATTAAGCTAGTAACATATTTAGACATCTAGCTACACAGTTAGTTAGTTAGTTAGTTGGTTAGTTAGTTAGCTAGCTAGCTAGTTAGTTAATTGCTAAGCAGAGTTCAAAGGCTTCAATTTTTAGGATTTCTGAGTTGGAATTCAGATGTTGAGCAAGTTCATGGGTCAGAAATATATGGAGTCCTAGTTCGCAAGAGTAGTTTTCAAGTCTTACTCTGATCATGTTCATCTGCACGCTGTTTTGGAAGAAAGCCCACAGCTGAGGTCCCACTTCTTCCCACATCTTGCCCAAATTGTACAGCCTCTCCAGCTCCTCGAAGGTGGTGTTCGCCTGACACAAGCACAAAACAAACAGTGAGTATGATGAAAGAGTCGGAGGAGAGGCATTTCAGAGGGGTCAGGCTATTCCCTTACGCTTTTTAATATCTTCCGGACAGCAGGGGAGTCGGGAGTGTACAGGATCTTTCCCATCAGCAGGGGCTTGACAGAATTCCACGCCATTTTCGTGACCGGGTTTGACTCCAGCGTCTGCATCAGGTTGTTGCAGAAGGCGGCTGCAAACGTCAACGATGATGACGATTCAATTCATTTGTGGAGGACAGTCAAGGCGCACATTCTGTATGTTAACTGAATTTAAGCAATCAATCTGGTCTGAAATTGAAATTGGGAAAATGTTTTGGGTTTTGATTGAAATCTCAGAAAATATTTTGGTTCTACTTTGAATTTAGGAAGACATCTTTGGTCCCTAAACTGATTTTAGGAAGATGATTTGTATTTTAAATTGAATGATATCTTGGATCTTATATTGGTTGAACCACACCTGAGGACATTTCAGTTCTTTGGTTCGTCAGTTAGCGGAACTCACTGGTCGTGTAGTCATACACGTAGTTGTCACGGGCGCGGCTGCTGTTGACCCCCAGGAACACCTTGTAGTTGTTGTCCTCGTACCAGTTGAAGGAAAGCACACGCGCGCCGCCGCCTTCTGGGTAGCCGCAGAAGAGGCTGGACATGGACGCAGTCAGCTCTGAGAAAGCGGAAGGGCCGCCGGCGCGAAACAGAGAAGTGACGGCCTTGATGAGCGCCCGCGAGTTGTCCCTGTCCATCAGCTGATGGGAGGAAAATGATCATAAAAGCAGATATAGCGTTTGGTCTTGGATTGAAAACAAAAATGAAGAATAGATGAATAAACTTACAAATATGTGTCATAATAATTTCTCTCCCTGAGCCGTCACCTTATCGTGGTGGGGGAGTTTATTGTGCCCCAATTTTTCAGAGGCTTTTTGATTTTGTGGTCGAACTTATTTGAATTATTGTGCAATATTTTTGTCATATCTTCTGACACTTTATTACTCATGACACATGTTATTGTATCGCTTTTCTTCCCTTCTTGCCTGCTGATGGGGTCACTGGTTCTTTCCGAAGAGTACACAAAGTCAGAGAGGAAGCATATGGCGCATTTGACTCTCCTGTCTGTCACCACGGAGACAAGCAGGTCCCAAGGAGCCTGATGTGTCAACTCCATGGAATGTTAACCCACCCACCCACAATTCTTTCTCACTCAACTGGTCGAAGGTGATGATGATGAAGAGGTTATAAATAGCCAGCAAGACCTCAAGAGCGGATGTCTGAAGGGATTGGGCGGGGTGGGATAGTAAAAGGAGCCGAAAAAATATTGCATTGTGAAATATCTGACCTCTCGGATCTTCTCTGACGTCGCTCTGAGGACGCGACCCCACCGCCGCAGGTCCAGCCCCTCGGATGCGGTGTCCATCACGCGAGGCAACTGAGGGGAGATAACATGTCGATTCATCAACTATTTCTTGGTCAAGTTCAAGGGAAGTGGGTCAGGGTAATATTGGGAAAGCGCCGGAGGAAATACAATCACCCGAGACGTCATTCCTGGCGCATTGAATGAAGCGAACAGGAAGTGGAAGGAGGAAGGGGAACCGGAGGAAATACAATCACCCGAGACGTCCTTCCTGGCACATTTCAATGAAGCGAACAGGAAGTGGAAGGAGGAAGGGGAAGTGAGGCTGACGAGGGATCGTTGGAGGAAGGTGGAAAGTTATAATGAAGCACGTAGGGATCAGCGTGCTTCAGAATTCTCTGGAAAAGTTTGATTGGCGGTATGACCCCACTTATTCAAGACTGTTGAAAAAAGACTACTTTCCTAATTTAAAAAAAAAGTTTTTTGTGGACGGGGGATGGAACGGATTAATAGTTTATCCATTCATTTCAATGGGATAAGAGCATTTGCATATGAGCATGGCGTACAACTGCTTTAATCTGTCGGCCAAGACAAGACGCCGCAGGTCACGTCTTAGCGCCTTTGGGCGGGGTCTAACCTAAGCCCATTAGGGAAACAGGGGCAAGACAGATAAAGCCTGAGTCACCTGCTGAGCGCTGCCACCCACTTTATTAGGTACACCATTAAGTCCGAGGACGCACGGGGGTTAACGGCATGACGAAACTCTCACCAGTCGGAAGATCTTGAAGAAGTCCACGTTGGCGTAGAGCACGTCCTCGATCTTCTGCAGCCGCGGCTGGCTAAGGGCGCACATGGCGTTGCGGACGCCGTGGAGGCCGTGGCGGCTCGGAAAGATGATGAAGCGCTCCAGCAGCGCCTGGCTGCACGCAATGTCCTTCAGCTGAAGGTCTGGGATGCCTGATGCAAACTATCGAGCAACAAAGCACAGGAAATAAACGTTAAAAATACATCCAATTCAACAATACATTTAAAAAGAAAAACATTTGAAATGTTACCTTTTTCTTCCCATCTGAATTTTATACACTGTACATTAACTAGACTGTAATGGATTGAATTGGGTCCGAAAAGCTATGATCCAGTGATTACCATTAGTATTAGCAATAGCATTAGCATCCTCAAGCCTTACCTGTTCTATTCGTATCTCGGCGTTGGTTAGCTGATAGACGACAGACTCGGGGAGCTCGGCGTCTCGAAGTAAGAACGCGGTCAGAAGCTCGTCATCCTTCAGGATGTCCTCGATTTTCAGACCGTGACCTGAACGCAACAACAACTGTGCTGTTACACGTTTTATTTTGGTAGCTTTCCACCTCCTTGTTTGGTTCCCTTGAGAGAACGCGAAGCTGAAGCTGTCAAAAGAGGACTTTGATTTAAATCTTCTATGGTGGTGCATTTCAGCGTATCTATTTGTGCGTTTGGTGGTATAAATTTGAAAGGATTCTACTTCCTGTTGTGTTCCTTTGATGGGATTTTCAGACTGATCTGTGGACTTTGATTTGAATCTGCTGTGGCTGGAATCCCATCTGTGGTTTCCTTTGACTTTTTATGGCCAAGGGACTTTGATTTGTATCTTCTAACAGTGTTTTTCTAGCATTGGAAGGTGTTTGAGGCGCAATAGCGGTCACCCTATCCCCATCGTACCTGACATGACAGCTGGGTTATTGCGCAACGTATCCATGAAGTCGGAGAATGTGGACAATTCGTGCCACAGTAGTCTCAGCTGGTGCACCTCTGTGTCACTGAACATCTCCAAGATGTCGGTGTAGAAGCGTGACAATCTGAAGCAGCAAAAAAAAAAACAAACAAACAAACAAAAAAAAAAACCCAAAGTAAGACGACATACAGTAACGATAAAGAATTAAGTCAGTCACTCACACGGAATTTTTATAGTTGGAGACAACTCCCGGAGACTCTCCTCTGGTGGGGTGTTGGAAGCAGGGGTTGTTGGCGTTGCAAAAGATGCCCTGGATCCAAGGAAGCACGCCAGCGGATGGCATGGCCTTGTTGGGGAAATGACCTGGAACCAGCAAAGTTATTTGTCAAAGAAAAAAAGAAAAACATTATATCTTATATTAAAGTAAAATTGGAGTATATTTTTAATTTTTGTCCAATTGCTGCTCATTATTCAAGTAACTGCCGACTTTGCTGGACGTGCACTCAAGAAAAAAAATGGCCTGCCAACAGCTGCGCCTGCTAAAACTTTGCACTGCTTGCCAAGTTGGCCTCTATACGGTGTTTTACAGCAATACTTAACAATATTTATAATTTAGCGATACAATCACAACAAAGCTTATCAACATGTTAAATATTAACGAGAAATCGGCCTGTTCAAGATATCAGGCATTTTTACCCAACTAGAATGGCTTGAAAAAAACGCATCCCAGATAATTCCATCCCAAATTGTGTAACAAAACGGATGAAAGAACATCAAAGTCGATTAAAAACCACCGCACATAAATTAAGTGCGGCATTTTGCTGTACGTTGTCAACGAATTCCTCGCAAAGTGGTCAATCCGCAGTGTTGTGTGCGTCATGCTTTACTTTCCAATTTTCTCCGCGCTCTTACATTCATGCTGCTGGTAGAGCGGGTTTGCCTTCCTCAGCCACACCAGGCCGATGAACAGCAACACGGGCCACAAGAGTTCCACCAGGAAACGAATCTGCGACAAACAAGTGCCAGACAGGTCAGAAGGCTTTTGAAGCAGGATCCGAGTGCGAGAGATGGACAATTTTCGATGTCACCTTCTGCCTTTTTCGCTGGGTCCAGTTCTTCCAAAGCAACAGGCGGATTTGAGAGCCCGTCTTCATGCCTCCCTCTCAGATGGAGTCATGTGACTTTGCTCAACCTGTGGAAACAAGTCAAGTTTCGGCTACAAAATAGCTCTGCCCAAATAGACCTTTTTACCCGTAATATAAAAACAAAACACACACACACACACACACACACAACCTGAAGTAGCTAATTATATTAATTCAGACGATATGTGTGATCATTTTGATGCGGTCGATAAAATTTCAACCGCTGGGCCCATTTGAACTCTGTTGCTAACCAAAAGAGCAGCACCTACAGAAGAACATATATTCAAGTGTGGCGCCTAGCTGTAAAAAATCTTGAAAAGAAAGCGGACTTTTTATCCTGGACAATCAAGCCGTTTCAAGATGAGAAGATGCAGTGGCGGGCTGCCATCTGCAGCTGACCAACTGGTTGTGATTGAGAGACAGCACAGAGAACAATGTGACAAAATACCACAAAATCATGTTTTGGATTTAGCCACGTACACAAAACATGGAGAGTGTTTGTCTGCCGCTGGTGAATGTAACGTGTGGAAAGGTTTAAAAGGGAGACTTCAAAACAATAACATGAAAGCAACAATGTAAAAAAATGTGTAATTCCCGACCAAGTGATGCAGATGACAAGCGTACATGAGGAGTAATTTGTTTGGAACAATGTTGACAAGCTATGATGTCATGCTGAGGGTGCAGGTGGGAGAAAATATGCATCTGTCTTTAAAAAAAAAAAAAAAACACAAACAAACAAAAGAAAAAAGATTTACCGGTAATCGGAATGATGCTGGCACACCTCATAATAAAGAAATATCAATTGCAGGGCCATAGGCAAATCATGACTACTGAATAATTAAATATAATATTTTTGAAGTGTGATAGTATGAGAAGAAGTAATAAATAAAGTTGTGTTCATTTTAAGAATGTTTTTTTCTCATCAGAATCTCAAGACATGTTTTTAAAGACAGCATCATAATATATTATGAAAATTAAATGATAGATTTTTCTTTCTAGAAATAAAGTCAGAAAGGAGAAAAAACTGCATTTTTCAAATCAAAATTATTATTATTATTATGTAAATATTATGAGAAGGTTTTGCATAAAAAGTCATACATTGGACAGCGAAGTTGTAACATTTCGATTAAAAAAATGTCATAAATTCACAACACAAAGTTCTATTACCGGACAGAGGATCTTATTTTTTCTTTCTCCCTTGTTAATTTTTATTATTACTATTTTTTGGGATCTAAATCTTTTTTTTTTTTTCCAAGACAAAAAGGCCACAATATTGTGAGATTAAATTCAAATGCACAAAATATTGAAAGCAAACAAAAAGTCTGCCATTACATATCAATCCCACAATGTTGCATCCGGGTTTTTCTCATGGCACCCAAGTAAGCAGAAGCACAGCAGTTCTCTCGTAGTTCACATTCACTCAGAGCCTGATGCTCCAACATGACGCGTGACAATCGAAATAAAATTATGCAGTGTTTGTGTGTTTGTGTGTGTGTGTGAGAGAGCCTTACCTCAGAGGTAGCACAGTGTCCAAGGTACGCCGCATGTAGAACACCAGGCGAGAGGGACAAGGTAGATGATGCCGCAGAGACATCATCCATTTTGAAGCACAACTAAAAGAAGGAGAGGGAGAGTGCGCAAATTGGAAATAACAAGTGCATTTGCACAATCCAATTAAAAAAAAAAATTCTATTATTGCTGATATTTGCTGGGTTTAATTCTGACATGCTATGTTTGATAGTGGCGATTAAATTGACGGACAAATACCCACTTCCTTCTGCGCTTAGTCTTGTTATTTTTTTTGGAAGTTTGAGATCGTAGCATTTGAGAATATTACAAGAATACCGGTCGTCTTTTTTTTTTTTTTTGGAGAGAGATATAGTTGTATTATTTTAAAGTCGAACAAAGAAAAAAATGTCAAGGTATACATATTTTCCCACGTCAAAAATTGTTTTATGAGAAAAAGCCCTTTAAAAAAAGTTATTTTTTCCCAAGATGTATTTTTTCCCCAAGATGTATTGTTTTATAGTCATAAACTTTTTTAAGATATAATAATACTATGAGAAAATGTCTCATGGACGTGCGTGACAGACGTGACACATCCGAGGTGAGTCATTGACTGAGCGGCTCGACAAGGCTCCTCGGGTGCCACCGGTAATCAGGTGGGAGAGTGTGATGCAACATCACAACGACAAAAACATCAATTGTCCAATTGTACAGACTGTAAGAAAACAGATTTTTGCCAGGAAACAACTTTTTTTCTTTCCTTTAATCTGCGGCGAGACGTGCCGCACGTCGTGTATGAGGTCGCCATTGCAAGGAGACGCAACCCCCCCACCCCCCCAAAAAATGCAGTACGAAGGAGAAGGAAAACAACAAACCATAAATATGCTTTACATATTGACAAAAGCAGGTACCAATCATGGCAGTATTGATAGCAAGGAGCCACACGGAAAAAAAAGGAAAAAAAAAACATACAATGTCGTATTGGGAAGAGAATTCCGTAAGAAAAAAAGTCACAAACGTGATAAGAAAAGAAATCCTGAAATCCAATTCCATCGACACAACCCCTTCAAAGGTGTGATAATAGTAGAATATGAAAAAAAGAGGACAAGTATTTCAATTATTAAGTACTGTACTTGTATTTTATTAAAGATACATATCTCATCTTTATCGAGCCAAGAGATTTCTCAGAACCTTCCTCCACTTCTCCTCCTGCAATGACTAACTCTTTTTTCCAAATATTTCCTCTAGAATTAAAAAAAAACAAAACAAAACAAAGAAACCCTCAATAAATACGATTTGACAACTTGTTCTTAAAAAAATACAAAACCAAATTTAACTTTGTAAAAAGAAAGTTTTTTTCAAGAAAATACTTTTTTCTCTCAAGCGTTTGTTTTGAAAAATATCCTTTTCATTCCAAGAACTGTCTTGTTTACAAATAGATATTTTTGAAAAAGTAACAAATATAAAACTAACCTCCCTACGGTTATACGTTTTGCTGCAGAACATAGATTTGTTCTTGAAAAAAACTGTTTTTATTGTTCTCCAAAAATAGTTTTTCTTCCCTCTGAAAAAAAAATTGGACGCACAATTTTGATGACAATAAATACTGATAAACCTTCAAATATGCCATTTTCATGAAATAGGGGAATTGGGGGGGAACATCCCCGCCCAAGAAAATAATAAAAAAATCATTAGAAAACTGTTTGCAATACTGGCCACTCATTCATTATCCATTCCTTTATTTTCTTAGAAAAATATTTGCTTATTTTTTATGATGAAAAAATGAATCTCAAATCATGTAACTTCTTTTTCACAAATACATTTTTTTTCCATTGACAAACAGAATGACATTTCTTCTGGAAAAAATACACACAAAAAAATGAACCGATTTTTTTTTCTCCCAAAAAATACAAAATATATTTTTTTCCTCTCTCTCTCTCTTTTGATAAAAATTGAAGCAGTTTTTTCTTTTCCGTGTGGCCCATACACTCTTTGTAAGAAAACAACGCTACACCATTTAAAAGGGGTACAAACACATTTAGCTTAAACGTTCCGAGTATAAAAGCTGCATAAGTGCATTGCAGGATGCCAGCAAAACTTGGGGACACAAAAGAAGGAAAAGTGATCCGCTGGCTCTTGTTTCAGTGGTTTTGTTCAGAATGAGAAGTTTTGGGAATATATTAGCACTTGGGCCACTTTTGACGGCAAGGGAAAACTTCTCAAACAAAATGGGCCTCCCTGTGCTCCAGTTCCTGGAGCCGCCGAGGTCGCAGTCTTTGGTAGATGGCCTTGGTCTCGCCGGGGTCCGGGTCGTCAGGGCTGCTGGGGGGCGGCGACTGCGGGGGGGACAGGGAAGCCGCCCCGGCGTCGATGGCGCTGTCGGTGGAGTCTTGCGTCTGGAGGCGGCTGTGCGGCGGGCTCGGGGGCGCGGCGGTGGGGGACACGGGGGTGTTAGTAGTGGCGGTGATGGTGGTGGTCCAGTCGGGGAGCGTCCTAGCCCTGCTGACGGGGGGCTTGTAGAAAGTCCCCGGCGGGGGCTGAAGAGTCCTCGGGGGTCTGAGCGTCAACAATGAGCTGGACGACGGCTGGTTGTCCCGCTCGGACGTCCAGGCGGGTTTGACGGACACGGCGTAAGGGTTGTTGGGGAACACGGTGCTGACAGTACTAGCGGGGGCCGGGACGGCGGCGGCGGCGCTGGCGGCGGGCAGCTTAGCCACGATCATGGCGGTCCTGGGTGTGACGTCGTAATGTCTGTATTTCCTGTCCCACGTCCGTCGCTGCATGGCCCGAGTGTCGATAAATGGCGTGATATAGTAGGCGCTGACTCGCGACGAGCCGGCGCGAGCTTCTGCCGGCTCCGCTCCCGGCGTTTCCTTGAAGGTTTCCTTCGGCGGGTCGGCGGGCTCCGCAGGCGCTGGGAGGCTGATGGGTCGGGACGACGATCGGGCGCGATGGGCTCGCAGCTGCACCATCGATGCCAGGGTGGCCGACGCAGACGCGGGGCCGGTGGCAGCGGCGTGGCCCAACTCTGGCCCGGACCTCTGTAGGCCCGGTACCTCATCGACACCGTTGACTCCGTCCGAGGAGTCCGTCCGGTCGGTTCCGGGCTGGACCTCCTGGACCTCGTCCAGGATGTGAGAGGATGGGATGACGGAGGAGAACCTCTTGTACACTTTGGCACTCTGCACGGGGGTGGGGGGGAGGAGAAACTGAAACTCAGCTGATTTGGTGAATGCTAACAAGGTCACAGTTGTCATGCTACTAGCTTGAGAAAGCGCTTCGGCAGATTGGTAAAGATCTGACATGGTGTCTTGTAGTTGAGGATTTGGAATGGATTTCAAAGGAGAAATAATACAATGACAACACAAGTTGTCGTGTATTAATCCTAACAAGATATAATACAACGTTAGCACGCTGACATAGCAATAACGTGACAGAGTAATTTATTTGTCTCCTTAGCAATTAACGTCACTGGTAATGGCTCAAAACACAAAAGGTTTTTTTTTTTTGGTTTCCTGAAAAGTCATATTTCTGCAGATTCCACCTGAGGTCAGCAAAATACATTTTCCGAAACGGAAGCCGTACCTCTTTAATATCCGTCAAGGAGGCAGAATGTCTGCTGAGGCGCTGCAGCTTTTCCTGGGGTGTGAGGACAGGCGACGTCTGGCTGGCGGCCGAGGGGGCATCCGACTCGCTCGACGGCGGGGCGTCAAAGACCACCGGGAAGTGTCGCACCAGCAGCTCCACCATGAGGGCCTGGTACGGGTAGTCCACCAGGGAGGACAGGGACACCTCGGCATCCGCCTGCCGCGGCTTCACCAGTGTGGGGCCGAAGATGATGCCCAGGTTGCTCGCCGTCATCTTGTTCTCTTCCGCCTGTTCTGCCACTCTGCGCAAGACCGACCGACCGACCGACGCGTGATATTAGCAGAAAGTTGGGACTTTTTATTGTGGATGAAAAGTAACTCTATTACAAGAAAAATTGGCATGTTGAGAAAAAATTGAATATTACCAAATTTTTTTTTTGTGTGTGTAAGTTTTTCTGTAAAAAAATATTTTAATTTTTGAAGGAAACAAATTTTTTTGGGGGGGGGGATTCAAAACATTCCACAAATAAATTGTATCTAAAAAAATATCATAAAATAAAAGTTGTAATACTATGAGAATTTTGCAAGAGAAAAAAAAGATGAAATACTAAACGCATAGTTAAGACTCTTTTTAAGAAAAACGATATGACAATAAAATGTGACTTATTTTGAAGACATTTTTTTCAGTTTTCAAAAGTATGTTTTTTTCAAGTCGGTATCAAGTATTATTTTCCAAAAAAGATGAAAAAAAGCTTTACTGTATTACACCAACAAGTTAACTCTAATAGAACACCACTAAAATGTGATGACATGTCTTCAGATAAACTATTTTTTAAGTGTATTTGCAGAAAAAGTCTGAATATTGTATGGAATTAGTATACAATACAAGAATAAAACTGCACCTTGTTTTTAGAAAAAGTTGCAATATTACAACAATAAAATCGAACTTGGATGCTTTGTGCTTTGGAGGGCTAACAAACCGAGTAACAGACATTTGAGGACGGGCTACCTGTTGAGGTGCGCCACGAGGAAATGTAGCGTGCGGTAGTTAGCGGCAGGCAGCTGGCGGAGCAAGTCCCGGATGCGGAGGACCACGCGGTTGAGACGGATGGCGGCCCCGCCGGGCTTCTTGGCCTCTCTCTCCTGGGCCTCCTCCACCACCACTCGCTGGTACTCTTTGGCTAAGCCGATGAAGTCGTTGTAGTAGCGGTACAGGATCAGCGGCTCTGGTAACTGCGCGCAAAGAAAAAGCGACACAAGGCGGCTCAGCGAACTGCATGACGTTGAACGCGTCGGTGGGAACTATCCATGAAAACAAACAACAGAGGTCACCTGTATTGACTTTTCCAAGCTAAGACAGATTTCTTCCATGAGGAGACTGAGCGTTGCTTACAGGAAAGCAGTGGGGGGCGGAGAGGTGGGGTAGTTTCAATATTCGGATGATAAAAAGCTTTGTATTTACAAGAATGGCATCGTCTGTTTTTTTAGAAAGATTTTGTTCAAGTAAAAAACAAGTAAAAATTTCTCAAGGTGAAAAATTGAATTGTATCAAACAGACTTGTGTTCCAAATAAAAACATTCACGTAATGAGAAAAGGTGTTTTTCTCTTTCTGATACTTTCTCTAGCTAAAAATATATATTTTTTCTATTTTTCCATTTTGGTTCTATTCTTTCAAAGTAGGAAAACGTGTCTTTTGTGGGGGCGGGGCGTAGTTTTATTTCTTCAAGTTAAAAAGGTTTTTTTTTTCAATTTAAAAATTTTATATTTTATAGGAAAATCTCGTATCACAGATTTTCCAGGGGGAAAAAAAAATCCAGATACAGTATAATGGTAAAACGTATTTCCTCAGGATACAAATTAGCATTTCATTTAACAAATGTCTAAAAACAAAAACAGCAAAAAAAAAAAATTAAATAAATAAAATAAAAAAAAAGCAACAACAACAACAACAACAAAAAAAGCTAGTATATTTCCAAGTCAAATATTTTGGGAGTTTTCTGAGTCAAAAAATTCATTACAGGAAAAAATTGTATGTGTATGTATTGTAAAATGTGTATTTTTAGCATCTCACTTTTTCTCCGGCGGTTTCCCATTTTCAAGATAGCCTTCAGAAACATTTGTATTTTCAGGATAAAATCATAGTAGTATCACAATGAAAAAAAACCCCAAAACGTCATGTGGCGTGGCCGGAAGATCAAAGCACTTCATATCGTCCAATCAGATTGCTTGCTCCCAGCCACTTGGGAACTTGCCTCCGATTATGTCGCCTCCCTCACCTGTCTCAGGTAGAGCTTGAGCACGTTGCTGATGTCGTGCGGCGACAGCTCCGACAGCTCCACCAAGTCTTTGCCGTTCTCAAAGGCCTGGCACAGCTTCTCCACGCGTGACTTGGCGCCATTCATGCGGTAAATGCCCTACCCAAAACACAGCGTGGTCAATTGTTTCGGAATTTCCGACTTACAAACAAGTGGTCTTGAGTTACAACCAAAGATTTGAGTTATGAGCACTCGCTATGGTGGCAGGGAACTTCACAACAAGCGGCAGTTTGACAGTGAATAAGTGCTTGCTTCGAAAAGCTCATTTCTAAGTTTCCTGTCAAACGAAACATCAAGAATTGCACGATGTGAATTTATCCAGATCACATTAACTTGACCTGATGGAAATCTGCTTGCTTCACGCTAAGGTGAAATGCCACTGCTGGGGTAAGAAAATGAGCATCAATCCATCCATCCATTTTCTGATCCGCTTTATCCTCACGAGGGTCGCGTGGGGGTGCTGGAGCCTATCGTCTTCGGGGGACACCCTGTAATGGTTGCCAGCCAATTGCAGGATTCTCTATTTTTTTAGTTTTATATTTTCCAACCCCTTTGTCCTGCACGTGTACTGGTAAACGCCTAAACAGTGTACTTCTTTTGTTGTTTCTCATTAAGGCCACCGTATGATATAAACACTTGATTTGGAATTTTATTAATTTTTGGGGGCAAAAAAATGAAGCGTTTGTACTGCCTCCTTGTGGCGATGGCGTGCATGCCAGGAGGAGCCTCACTGAAGTACGGCACGAAATCATGATGCTCAAACTTAAATTCTTGACATTCCATTTCTTTATTTTATTCCTTTTCATAAAGTACAATTCCGCAGCTTGCTCGGAGTTCTCATCGAAGCACACGTGAACAACAACATGACCATCACGAGACGTGACTGTGCCACCCAGGCTATTTTTAAAACTGAAGGGATACGGTTTCGTCTCACCTTAATGTTGAGAGCGCGGCTCTCGATTTCAGAGGTGCACTTCTTGATGATGAAGGGGATCCCGTCTGCGCTGTTTTTGGACGCCTGGGTGAAGTTGATGCCGAAGAGCTGCAGCTTGCCCTGCAGCTTCTTATGGCCGCACTGGATGGCCAGGGTCTCCAGACATTTCTTGTGGCAGGCCAGCGAACACTGGAGGAAGGGACAAGAAAAAAAATAAATGGAGATGAGGCAGGTTCTTTTGATGAAGACAGTGCGGGGCCCGTACGTTACCTCCTCGCACTCTGCTCCGTGGAAGACCACCAGGCTATCGCACTCGCGGCACTTGGACGGCGCTCGGAGCTTCCTGAGTTTGTGCGTCTGCGCCGCTTTGGACATCTGAGCGTTCCGGAAGGGCCCGGGAGAGCTGGCCGTCTCCGTCACCATCTCGGCCAGACCTGAATAGAAGGGAGAAGGACGTTCATTCTGACGATGGGGAGTGGAGGGCAGATAGAGGAAGTCAAGTCTAGCAGAAAATAAGAGGACTCAGATGAAAAGGGGGATGGGATGGGGGGGACAAAAAAGGCTGGCCTAAAATAACGGCCTTAGTCGTTTCTCGTTATTTTTTTCAGAAAACATGAAAAACTCAATGAAACATCGATTATTTATGTATTTATATATAAAAGTTATTTCCTTGGTAGAATTGAATGATCTTTTTAACTAAGGATGTAGACGATTTTAGCTGAAGTGATCCGAGATGTTTTTTTTTTTTAATACATTTCTGTTCAAGTTGCTTTTGTACATGATGTTGTTTTGTCTACATGCATTTTAACATTTTTTTTCTAAAGACAGAGGTGTTTTATTTTTGAAAAAATATGTGTGATATTGTGAGAAAAGGTATTTTTTTTTCCAGGATAAGGTTCTACTTATAAAGATGTATCAGTTCTATTATTATCGAGGTGTACCTTTTTTTCAAAAGCTGACCATCATGGGAAGTACAACAAACTTGACTCAGAGACAAAAGAATACCAAGAATGTGATGTGAGCGGGGAGTGACTCATTTGTCAAGGTTCCTGAGGGTGAGGCGAACTCTGAGACACTTTTAGTGCATTTCCGGTATGCAACTAGGAACTTTTGGATGTTCATTGTCCATTTGCAACCAAGTGTCAACATTTAGTTCCTTAGTCGTTTTTTTTTTTTGGGAGGACAAAAAAAAAAAACAAAGAAAAAACATGGTGGGTACAGCACTGACAAAAAGTCCGGCAAATGTACTTGGCTGTTCTTTTGGAACACCACTTGAAACAATACTTTGTATTATTTATTGGGTGGGTGGGTCATACATACCATTGTCCAAAGGTGAGAGGGGTTCTCTCTCGTCCAGGTCGTCAGCAGAAGACATGGTGCCAGTGGAGGGAGTTCTGGGCAGACGTCGCTTGAAATCACCTACGTTGACACATTTCAAACAGGACTGTGAATCGTGTCTCGCGATATGTCGCTGACATACAGCAGATCGCAGATGTTCAACTCAAGGCCCGGGGGCCAGATCTGGCCCGCCGCGAAAGCAAATCAATCATGTCAACAAATATTGTAAAATTATGCGCCGTGGCTTTCTTGAGCCCCTTTCTATTCATACCTGGACTGGCAGAAGGGGAGTCCATAGACCTGGACTCACTGCTGCCCCCCGCACTCTCTGAGTCGCTGCACATCCCACCTTGGCTACCCGGACTTCCGGAGGTCCAGGCTCGGATCGGCGGCGCCTGGTTCCTCAACTCTGCGGGAACAGGAAGCGCCGTTAGTCACGACGGCGGCGCGTCACGGGGAAACGGGACGCCGCTCCTCTGCCATTTTGTAGACGATGACCTGGAATGTCAGTGCTGCTGTTGGAGCGGCGCGCGGCGATCCCCGGCCGGCGGTGCAGCGGGCTGTCCACCTCGTCGCCGCTGAGAACGTCGCAGGAGGTGAGGGAGGCCTGGGACAGGTTGCCGTGGGAGGAGTGGCTGCTGCCCACCGACCGCTTGGCAAACACAAACCTGCAGGAAAAATGACACACATCCATTCTTCAGACTTCAACCCAATAGAGAGACAGTTAAAGCTAGTAAGGCAGAAGCCCCCCCGCCCTTTTTTTTTAATTGTGTTTGAACATCAGAGAGAGCATTAGATGGCAACGTTGCCTTTGATGAGGGTTTGCCACACACGTTACATAAAAGAGGAACATTATTTCGACATGCGACGACGCATGCGTGGTTTGTCCTCGCTTTCATCTCCAGTCATTTTATAGCTGAACTTGAGGGCTCCGAAGCCTCTCTGCTCAAATGTAAACATTTTAGAAGCCCATTGGAGATGGATGGGTTTTTTTTTTCAATCAAAGCGTGGAAAAGGAAAGAAAAACAGGCTGGTCCTTTTAATTTCTTTTTCATTAAAAAAAAAAAAAAAAAAAAAAAAGAATAAATCAATAAAAAGATGCTAGATGCATATTTTTAAAGAAAAAAAAAGAAATATAAAAAGAATAAGAAATAAAAATAAGAACACATACGGCCCCAAATTTTGTGAGTTTAAAAAACACAAATTGTGAAAATATATTTTCATTTTTCTATTTTTACTGTCATTATATTTTGATAAAAAGAAAAAATATCCTACGGACTTTTTAAGTTGTTTTTTAGTATTCTTATTTTGTAAGGTTATTTATGAAAACCTCAGGAGTTTTAAATTCTCAAAACTTTTGTCAGTTTTTCTTTTTAAGAAATAGTATTACTACTACTACACACAATAACAACAACAAGTGTTTTAAGCGCTCCGTAAATAAAGCTGATGTGAGCTCAAATTAACAACTCGAATTGGAGATGCTCAAAAAAAAAAAACAACAACAACAACTGAGAGTTGTACTTTGAAACAAATGAATACAAAAGATACTTTGTATGATATGGATTCTATAGATGCTATGGTGTTTTAATTTTTGGGGTTAAAAAACAGCACCTACTCCATAGAGACGATCTACGCAATAGCCATTTGGTGATAAAATGCCAAAAACCAAAGGAAGTTAATTACATGTAATAATAATAACCATCATCACATCATCAAACCCTTTTAAACCCCCAAAAACTCAGCACGTATTTCCACACGTTTCAAGCACCGGTGTGTGAACCCTGGTGATTGTAATGTTTCCCTACGGGTAGCGTGTATGTGGGAAGCAGTATGTTTGGATAGAAATGCGGGAGGCAAAGTCTCACACTCGCAATCTGCCCGCTTGCATTCAAGCCTGCGCCACAGATATTTCCTGAGAGGAAGGCCAACACACACTCACATTCTCTCTCTCTCTCTTCCTCCCGGTCTGACTCACTGTGACTCTTCTGAAAAGAACAACCCCACCACACGGACGACATGCTCACCAAAAGCGCACACCAAAAGCGTCCTTTAGTTTGTACAATTTTGTCATTTCTCAACCTGAAAAAAGCTAAAAAAAAAAAAAAAAAGACTCGAAGGTGCTTTAATTTGTCATATCTGTTTTTTTTATAGGGTACGAGGTTGGAATATTTGCTCAAGGCTGTATAATGCTGACAATGCTTGGAAAGGTCCCAAAAGTGGTTTTGTTTGTTAGATAGCAAACACAAATATTGGCAAGGGGAGAAAAGGTTTTTTTTTTTTTTACTAGCATGCAGACGTGCGAGGCATTTTCATAATATTATCATAAAGATGAAGGACTGTTAAATATTGCTCAGGGAAATCATAAGCCTAAGTCTTCACCCTTAAAAAAAAAAAAAAAAAATTAATCTGAGCCCCTCTCTAGGTGCTGCTGTTTTGGTTACCAACAGTGTCTATGAACGGAGGTAGTTCCGGTTCCATACCTGGCACCGTCTGAAGAAACCGAGTCAGAATGCACACGCTCTCTGGGCAGATGTCGTGGCAGGCGGCGCACAAACTCCGAGTAGCATTCGCCGGGCTCGTACAGCTTGGCGCCGTCACTCAATGCCTGGTGGTGGGCGGGAAGCAACGCCATCTGCGCGTGTTGCATCTGGAACCAATTGACTGTCACCTGAAAGCAGGAAGGGTGGGCCACGATGAGAGAATAAAATCAACAAGAGCATAAACGGACATTTGATTAGGTACATCTTGTTATCAGACCCTACTTCTACTTTTAACCATTTTAGGCATCGTCTGTTTGGAGTGAGACACGTCATAGAAATCTCGTATGAGAATCGGTATGTTTGTTATCTTGGTTTGATGTCATAAAGCCGCCCCCCCCCCTCCAAAAAAAGCAAAATGAAATCAATAAAAATATGAATGAATACTTGAAATATAGGTACCATTGAATTCTGAAATAAAGACGTAAAATCTGAAATGTAAAAAAATGAAATAGAAAAGGCTAACATAAAAAAATAATAGTAAAATTAAAAAAAATTTTTTATTATAAGTAAGAATGACACATTTAAAAAAAAAAATGAAATTAAATTTAAAACACTAAATTTGAAAATAAAACCGAAAACTTTCTAGACATAAACTAAATGACTATGTGCCATAGTCAGTTTATACAGAAATGTCCAATATGGTGGGGCTTTGTAAAAAAAAAAAAAAAAAAAAAAAAAAACAATTAAAATTAAAACAAGAACAAGAACAATAAAATGTGGCCTACCGCCTTGAGCGTGAGGTCGCACTGGAAGACGGTCTCTCTGATCTGGGTGAGGATGGTGCGTTTGACATTGGCCAGGTCCATCCTCCTGACGCCCGCGTCAGCCATGCTGTTCTGGTATTGTTCCTGGGCCTCCTCAGCCTAATGCCGCAACACCGTCAAGAGTTTTAAAAAAAAGGAGCGACGATGGTCACGGTGCCCTGCGTTCAGCGTACCCTCTGCAGGGCCTCCTCTTCCAACCTCCTCTTCTTCTCCAGCTGCTTATTGACAGCGCTGGGCTGCTCCTCCAGGGAGCGGCTGGTGTACGAGTGGGCCTTCTGATACTCTTCTTGCCTCTGGGCCTTCAGCGCCCGTGCCTTTCGCAGGCTCACGTCCGCCTCGTGCTGGAATAGAACAGAAACAGACAATGCTAAACTCTTTCTTCTTGTATTTTTACCCCCCCGCCCCCCTCACTTGTTCAGTTCATTTTTGTGTATCGCGATACATCAGAGTGCTATTCACCATTTTCTTCTGCTCCTTCTGCCACTGCTCTTTGAGGTCTTTCCTCAGTTTGTCCAGTTCGTTCTTACGTCCCAGGAGAGGCTAACAAGGGGGTAGAAAAAGGCCAACGTGAATGTTGCGCTCACGTGAGAGTTTGTCGGGGTTTGTTCAAGGTCGCAAATGTTCACCAAACGTTCGTCACAACACAGGAAAATAAACCAAGAAAACATCAAATCTGTCACAAGATCTGTGTATTCTTATATTGCCCAACCTGGATGAATTTATTGGTCTGCAAGGCCATGGCGGTTTGCATGAGAAGTTGGTTGTATTCGACATCGTTCTTGAAGGTGGAATTGTAGACGTCACTAAAGGGCATGTAGTCCTGCACGGTGGTAAAAGCGTTAATCCATCCACTCAGGAAACATGATGATTCATCAAGAAGGTGCGTGGAATATAAAATAAACAACCTGCTGCGTCACCAGCGACTTGGCCGACTCGGCCAGTTTGGCGTAGCTCTTGGCACACTCCACATCTAGAAGACAAAAGGAATGTACATGTCAGTTCAGCCAGTTTTCACGTGAAATTCACCAGCAATACCGCACATGAGGCGGCACGGCGTAGGCTGCTTGGCACGTCCGCCAAAAACATGCAGGCTAGGTTGACGGAACGCTCTGAATTGTCCCGAGGTGTGAGTGTGAGCACGAATGGTCGTTCGTCAGTGTGTGCTCCGTGATTGGCTGGGAACCAGTTCAGGGTGTCCGAAGACAGCAGGGAAAGGATCCAGCATGGCCAAAGGTGTGATGTGTATGGAGCAGGCCTCACCCATGGTCACCCTTTTCTCCATCCAGGCCAGCAGGTCTTTGATATACTTGGACCAGGCTTTGGCGTAGAGCAGGGCTGACTCCACCCCGCTATCATGCTTCAGCAGTATCAGGTCCACCTCCTCCTCGCGCGACAGAGGAACGTCTGGGCCTGAGGGGGAAGATGACGTATTTTTACACGAACCAAAACAATTCCAAAGTGCTTAAATGGTCATAAAAAATACACCAAGAATCATTCATGAGTTTTTGCTGCCTCTAATATTCAAGTATTTACTGTAATTATGACTGAACTACTGCGTTATTCCTAGCTTACGGCGAATTCACACTTTCTGTACAATTTGCGTTGAACACAGAAGCATAACACACCCATGCAGGCATTACCGAAGATATTCATCATGAAAGAAATGCACAAAGGTGACTGCACCACTTGAGCTGGCGTATTGGCGACAATGTCTTGCTCAATGGCACCTCAACAGTAACCATCAAGCAAACTTTCATGCCTCCAAACACCTACTTGCCTTTTTTTGGACAATTTTGTCCACATTGGGGACTCAAACCTGTGCCCTCTGAATCCAAAGCCTAAGACAGAACGACAGACTCGCTTGGATGTGAGCAGGACTTTTGCCATTTAATAAAAAAAAAAAAGGCAGATCTTGGCCCAGGTAGACGCCAAATCATACCCGGATACTTTTCCACATGACATCCCATTTAAAAAATGCTAAAAGAGAGACGCGAAAACAGAAAAGACATTGCCACGAGGAAGCGGATAAATGACACAGCAGGAGGATGTGAAAATGCTGGCATATTCTGAAAAAGACAATAGCCCCCCCACCACCCCACCTCACTTCTACTCTTAGCCCATGTGTTTCCCATCCAACGCAGGCCTATCCTGAAGAGGCCTCGGAATGTCAGACATTCGGGCCAGCAGGGAAAACGTGTGGTCCAGCAGAAATAACAGGGCGGGTCTCTGCCTCAGGCATTCCTAAATCACGCCGGGAGCTCGTAAGTTGACAACGTCGGCCTGCCCTTGGCAAACATGCCGTAAACATGTCGTTCCGCAGCCAATCCCACGCCCCTTGAACGATGGAACGCCGACGCCCACTCACCGGCGAGGTCGTTCTTCTCTGCCGCATAGTCCTCGGGATCCACAGCGAGGTTGTCGAAAGACTGCGAAAAAGGAGGGGGGGGGGACACGATTTCACGTGACAAGAAGGCAAAGGCAGACATGCAATTAACAAGCAGCTGTGCTCTCGACACCCAAATTAAGAGTTTATCTTTGAGGCTTTTTGAGTTTCTGGGAACAAAGCTTTCAACAAAAACAACAAGGAAAAGGGAGGAGAGAAAAAAGGAGGGAAAAAAATGCTTTACCCTGCTTCTTCTGGCCTGGGGGGTCCCCAACCCTGAGCCATTGTCCACATCTCCCATAAGGAAGTCAGAAACTCTGAAGCACACGCACAAAAAAAAAAACAAAACAGTTTAGCATTAATGAAGATACAATTTTACTTCTCTTACTCCTAAGTGCGAGTATCAGCTTTCAACCACACTAATATGATAAGGCAGCTTAACAACACACAGCTGTTTGATTTTATAAATTGATTAACTTAGCTGATCATAGGTTAGCCTTTAGCATCGACACAAATTCGATTTAACACAATGGCTTAAGATAACAGCTTCTAAATCATAGTGATGCTTCATTGGCTTGAACAAAAGGCGCATGACATGATTGGCATTGCCTGAGCTTATATTTCAGCATCTCGAACATTCATGGACCAGGCTGAGATTGCGCTAGCGCTAGCATCAGCACCAACATCAGTTCTTTAACTTGTAAAAAGTGCTCATACCAACTTTAAGGCACACAAGTATGATGAAACAATTGTCGTTTAGTTATCTTCATGCTTAGCCCATAAATTGATTAGTTTTGCTTAGCTTATGACCATTTTGCTTCAAATTTAAAAAGTTAAAATCATGGTAACACTATCCTGCCTTGCGATAGACTTAGATTGACGGAAAAGTGCTGTGTGGTCTGACTAATTCATATTTCAAATTGTTTTTGGAATTTGTGGACCTTGAGTCATTGTATTCTGTTTTTATTTACCGGTATGTTGATCACAACATCCCAACTTCATTGGAATTGGGTTTGTACTTGACTGTGAACTCAACATGGAGGAAATTTTGCCATCTTTAGTTGATACTTCAAAGTCTCGTCATTTTCTTTACAAGCAATAAAAAGTTCAAACAGTATAACACTCACACATTGCCGAATGTGAACGCCAAGGTGTCGATGGACGCATGAATCTCGCCAAACGTTCCGTCTAGGTTTTCCGATCTGACGTCGTCGAAGTTGATGCCTGTGGAGAGAAAGAAAAGTAAGTATCACTGACTGTGTGTGCGTTGAATTCAGACGCGATTATTTCCAAAAAGCTTCAGGCTTCCTTCCAGAGGTGGGAGTAAGTCCTAAGTGTCAAATCTTAACCTTCAAGTTTCAAGTAAGTTGAGTGAAGCCCTTACTTTGGTTAATAAGCAAGTCAGAAATAAAGTCATACAATCTTGCCAACATACGAGGTGTGTCAGAAAAGTTCAAGAACTCGTGTCACAAAATTATATATTTCACACCCAAACAACAAACTACAGTTTTTTTTTCCCCCTTCAAATTAATCCCGTCTAATATCAAACACACTTTGCCCGTGTTCATGCACCCCTGGAGCTTCTCTGCAGCTCCAGCATCATGGCCGTCTTGTTGTCGTCTACATCGTCTAAACGGGTCCCCTTGACGACACCCTTTGAGTTTGGGTAAGAGGGGAAAGAAAGAAAAAAAAAAATCTCACGGCACCAGATTGAGTCTAGAGGTTGCTCCAGCACGAGAAAATTGTTATTGGTCAGGAACTGTCAGATGTGAGCCGCATTGCATTAATGGTCAAGCAGCTGCGCCGCTATGACTCGAGTCAAGTCATGTGGCTTTCTTCCAACGATTAGACAGAACCCTTCAGGATATTGAGTCAAAACAAAAGAGTCACCTTTAGAAAAATCCGGTCCAGGGTGTTATAATCCGCAATGAAACAGCATTAGCAATTGCCCATCCTCAAGAGTTTTGCAGCAAAAAGTTGAGGACCATCGAAGGTGAAAAATCTTCAGGAAGCACTTTCGTCAGCAAGAACTCCGTTTTGTGACCAAAGTAGCAGCCGGTGACGTTGGACGTTGTGTTTCCTGTCTGCGCTGGAACAGGAAACACTCGCGCACAAGCTCTACTTCTGTCACTCTCTCGCTTACCTTAAAAAACCTTGAATACGTAAGGCTCAGGTCCGCTATTTCTTATTTGTTTTAGCTTTTGCCGTTTTCCCTCCGCGACGGCAAATTCCGGGACGACAGCACGTTCCTACCAGCCGCCGAAAAGGGTTTATTTTGCGTTTTGAGGAGACTCTCGAGGAGCGCTGCTGAACGCTGCCGAGCGACTCTGCACGGCACTGGCTTCTTCCTCAGGACATCCTGTGGTTCTCGGAACAACAATTCCAGAGCTTGTCCCCACCTCCCTCCCATTCCTCGGCACCGTTGATTCACTCTCACCTAGTTTGTTGCCTGAAGAAGTGGAACAACAAAGTCAGGTCTTCAATAGGTTCACGTGTCATATTTTCCCGTTAGTTTGCCTTTTATATTCCTCGCACATCCCCTTGCAAATATTTCAAGATGAGTGTGTGCACACACTTGCGCACACAATCCCACCGAGGGACAATTTAGAGTGTTCCATTAACCTGCCATGCATGTTGTTGAAACGTGTGAGGAAACCCGAGCACCCGAAGAAAACCCACGAAGTCACGGGGACAAAATGCACATCCCACACAGGAAGGCCGGAGCTGGAATCGAAACCTGCACCTCTGCACTGTGAGTTGGATGTGCAAACCAGTACTTCCCCCACTGCAAAAAAAAAAAAAAAAGCGCACAACTTTTTGGGTGGCATCTATTTTCCCACTTTTTTTGCCAATTTTCACTGAACGTGGGAAATGCACAGATGTCTGCCGCCACAACATGCTATTCTCATGCAACGGCTCCGAGGCGAATTCTTTCTTAATATTTTCCTACATGTGTGGAAGCAAAAAGTGCCTCTGGGAGACGTTCGGAACAACAGAGCGGCGAGCGGTGTCAGCGGCGTCTGCAAATGGGTTGGGCGAACGTGTGTTTGTCTAAGTACGCCCTGGCGGGCTTCCAGACGCCGCAGGTGTTGCGCCAAACGCGACGAGGACACTCAGCGAGGCCTGTCATCAATCAAGCATCGTCGCTGACTCATCAGTGCTCACAAATACTTCACGACGGGAAGCAATGTGTCAGTTGCCCTCAGAAGGCCATTTTAGCCAACCAGAAGCCTGAAAAACATAGTTTCCAAAAAAGGCACTTCTCTGCAGCTCCAGCATCATGGCCGTCTTGTTGTCGTCTACATCGTCTAAACGGGTCCCCTTGACGACACCCTTTGAGTTTGGGTAAGAGGGGAAAGAAAGAAAAAAAAAATCTCACGGCACCAGATTGAGTCTAGAGGTTGCTCCAGCACGAGAAAATTGTTATTGGTCAGGAACTGTCAGATGTGAGCCGCATTGCATTAATGGTCAAGCAGCTGCGCCGCTATGACTCGAGTCAAGTCATGTGGCTTTCTTCCAACGATTAGACAGAACCCTTCAGGATATTGAGTCAAAACAAAAGAGTCACCTTTAGAAAAATCCGGTCCAGGGTGTTATAATCCGCAATGAAACAGCATTAGCAATTGCCCATCCTCAAGAGTTTTGCAGCAAAAAGTTGAGGACCATCGAAGGTGAAAAATCTTCAGGAAGCACTTTCGTCAGCAAGAACTCCGTTTTGTGACCAAAGTAGCAGCCGGTGACGTTGGACGTTGTGTTTCCTGTCTGCGCTGGAACAGGAAACACTCGCGCACAAGCTCTACTTCTGTCACTCTCTCGCTTACCTTAAAAAACCTTGAATACGTAAGGCTCAGGTCCGCTATTTCTTATTTGTTTTAGCTTTTGCCGTTTTCCCTCCGCGACGGCAAATTCCGGGACGACAGCACGTTCCTACCAGCCGCCGAAAAGGGTTTATTTTGCGTTTTGAGGAGACTCTCGAGGAGCGCTGCTGAACGCTGCCGAGCGACTCTGCACGGCACTGGCTTCTTCCTCAGGACATCCTGTGGTTCTCGGAACAACAATTCCAGAGCTTGTCCCCACCTCCCTCCCATTCCTCGGCACCGTTGATTCACTCTCACCTAGTTTGTTGCCTGAAGAAGTGGAACAACAAAGTCAGGTCTTCAATAGGTTCACGTGTCATATTTTCCCGTTAGTTTGCCTTTTATATTCCTCGCACATCCCCTTGCAAATATTTCAAGATGAGTGTGTGCACACACTTGCGCACACAATCCCACCGAGGGACAATTTAGAGTGTTCCATTAACCTGCCATGCATGTTGTTGAAACGTGTGAGGAAACCCGAGCACCCGAAGAAAACCCACGAAGTCACGGGGACAAAATGCACATCCCACACAGGAAGGCCGGAGCTGGAATCGAAACCTGCCCCCCTGCACTGTGAGTTGGATGTGCAAACCAGTACTTCCCCCACTGCAAAAAAAAAAAAAAAAAGCGCACAACTTTTTGGGTGGCATCTATTTTCCCACTTTTTTTGCCAATTTTCACTGAACGTGGGAAATGCACAGATGTCTGCCGCCACAACATGCTATTCTCATGCAACGGCTCCGAGGCGAATTCTTTCTTAATATTTTCCTACATGTGTGGAAGCAAAAAGTGCCTCTGGGAGACGTTCGGAACAACAGAGCGGCGAGCGGTGTCAGCGGCGTCTGCAAATGGGTTGGGCGAACGTGTGTTTGTCTAAGTACGCCCTGGCGGGCTTCCAGACGCCGCAGGTGTTGCGCCAAACGCGACGAGGACACTCAGCGAGGCCTGTCATCAATCAAGCATCGTCGCTGACTCATCAGTGCTCACAAATACTTCACGACGGGAAGCAATGTGTCAGTTGCCCTCAGAAGGCCATTTTAGCCAACCAGAAGCCTGAAAAACATAGTTTCCAAAAAAGGCACTCGACATCACGGAAAATGAGGGCTGGGCCTCTATGATCTCGTAGTATTTCAATCAAAGTTTGAAATGAAAACTGTTATGAAGCAGTTTCTCCTCAAGAGAAAATGGAGCGCACTGTAATGTCATGGAAATGAGGCAAGCTGGGCCCCCCCCCAACCACTTCCTCAAAATGCTATTTTTGCCATTTGGACACACAGCCTAACTGTTCTCCTGAAAGGCAGATCATTAATTAATAGTCAGTATTCATCAGTTTGATGCTGTATAAATAATCTCGGCATCATTTGCAGTTCAGTCATAATTTGCTTGGACCGGCGCCATGTTTCCAGTGTGATTGAAGTGCAATGGACCGTGCCGTTTCCTTTCTGGCATTGTACCCGTGCAAATTCGGGCACCGGGTCACGCCTCGGCGCTTTCAAATAGAGAGCAGGTGAGCGCGCTGTGACATTTCTAGGCCAGGTGTCGCGTCAGCGGCATGCTGTGTTCGCCACGGCTTACCTTTCACCTTGGCGATGAGCGTGCCCGCCTTGCCCAGGATGTCCACCGAGTTGAGGGCCTGGTGTTTGGCGATGACGGCCTTGAGGACGCGCAGCAGCTCGGCCAGACGCTCCTGGACCACCTGTTGGAAAGCCTCCGAGCCCTCTGTGGAAGAGGCACAAAAAAATGTGGTCCCTTCATTCGCTTGGGAAAAAGTCGCACTCGTTCATTCTTGACATTCTTTTGCTCTTTGCAACAACAACAACAAACACCAAAACCGTTTTTAATGGTCTCGTGCACAACACTGTACAGTGGTCCCTCTACTTACGAATGTCTCTTCATATGAAATTTTCAAGTTCGGAAAACACCTCAACAGGAAAATATTGCTTCTTGTTACGAAAGAAATTTCAAGATACGAAAGGTAAAAATACAATTTGGCCTGCTACTCGCAGCTCTGAGTTTCCTGAACGCAATATACTTCTAGCTGCTCTGCCATTGGCTATTACTGAATTTTGAAGGGGGCTTGGAACGAATTAGCGCATTTACATGGAAAATGCGTCTCTACTTTCAAAAGTTTCTAGTTGAGAAATTTCTTCCAGAACCAATTAATTTCGTAAGTAGAGGTACCACTGTACATGTCAAAATGTACTTGACTGCTAACTGTAAACAAAAATACCATCTCCACATCAGACAAAATCATCGAATATGGAGGAGGCAGACTTGGCGCAGCAAGTAGGTCTCCCCGGAGCATGAAGAAGGACGCGCCCAAAATTGTGGAGTCGCCGAGTGTCAAGGACTTCAAGAACTGTAATCGTTGTCCAATTAGTTGTCTCTACTTGGCAGAACAAGTGACCCTCCAACATAAAAAGTCATTATTGACGCACCAGTGACCAAAATGCGTCAGAGTCTACTCGAAAACCAATCATCGTATTTGACCACGTCTCCGCATCATGCAAGATATTTGACATAGCAGGCAGACTCAATACAAAGAAAAGTTGTCTTGGAATGCTGTAACATTGTGGAGGGACCGCATGTCAACTAGAATGCTAATCGCCACGAAAGATGGTGTCTCCATACAACACAAGATTATCGATTACGAAAGGAGGCAGACGGGGCGGAACAATTGAGTCACCCTGGAACATAGCGTGGATGAGCGCAAAATTGTGGAGGGACCACAATGTGTCAGTCTCCTAGAACTCTCATTATTGTAAAAGACGATGTCTCCACGTCATGCTAAATTATCAGTTTCCAAAGATGCAGACTGGGCGCAACAAAAAAATATTGCTGCAGAACATCAACATGGACCCACACAACATTGCGGCGCGACCACACGTCAAAAGTCTGCTAGAAAAGAAACCATAACTCAAGATTGTCTATTACGGAGGAGGCAGACTTTGTGGGACAAATAAATCCCTCTCGAAGATCAACAAAAAGGCACACGCATTGTGGGGGGCCTCCATGTCAGAGTTGACTCGACCACTAATTGTTGTGAAAAAGATGCAGTGTCTGCATAACGCAACATCACCTATTACACAGGAGGCAGAGCGGACGACATAAATTGAGTAAAAAAAAAAAAAAAATCCGTCTGATAAATACACTTGAAATAACCAAATTGCTAAATCGCTCAAATAATAATCATCGGAAAAGATAACAAAAGAACATTAGACATGTTCCATAGGTGCTGCTGTTTTGGTTAGCATTAGCAACTGGTCAGAAGCGGGTTCGGACGTCAACAGTAGAGCAATGGGCGGCAGCAGATGAAATGAGCTTGGGAAGCGGAGTAATGAGGGGCTGTGGAAGCACAACGGGGCCTCAACCAAGCATGTAATCACACATTTGGGGGGGGGGGGGAAAGACAGAAAAGAGACGGGAGGAAGGGCCGAACTGAAACAGGAAGCGCTCCGAAATAGAACAACAAAACAGAAGAGCAACAAAAAGTGAAGGTTTGGAAGTCGACGCTTGTGGTTGGTTGAAATGCGGCGAGGAAAAAAAAACGGTGACGTTTTGCAAACGGTGATGAAAAACCTGCCGACGGAAGAGGCTTGTGGGACAGGAAGCTCGGTGACTAGGCGCTTTCTGCGCTTTGGTACGAGGCGCTTAACAACTTCGTTCATCCTCTGCGTGACATTGCGCCTCTTAAGGTGACACAAAATGAAAACAAGGCATAATAAAACCAAGATTTGTGGATTGTGGATGGATGGATGCATTGATGGATGGATGGTTAGCGATGGATGGATGTTAAGAAATAGACAGACGGTCTTTTCTGGGAGGGATGCTGAAGATGGATATTTTTGGATTGTGTGCCGCTTAAAAAAAAAAAAAAAAAAAAAGGCAAAACCCTTTGATGCTGGACAGTACGCCGCTCAAGACAATGACAAAGCATCGCATCATTTATCATGTCAGCGACCGGTGACACCTTTCTCGACGTGACGAGTGCCTTTGGCAGATGAACTATGTGAATGCTGTCACGTCTTGTCAACGCGCAACAGGTACGTTCACGTCTGTGTGTGCGTGTATGTACGTGAGTGTGAGAGTGTGTGTTTGTGTGAGTGAGTGATATGGGGGAAGGGAGGTGGGCAGGAGAGTCATCTGGTTTTCATCAAGAGGCAGGCAGGATGAGAGGCTGGATTTATTGGAACGCTGCAGGAATTACAGGGGGGGAGTGAAAATGAGAGGTTGGGTGTTTTTCTCGGCCCCTCCCTCGCCGTGACAAATGCACTCATGGTCTCACACACACACACACACACACACATACACAGCTGGCGGAGGAATCCTCCAACTTCTCCGTAGGTTCAAATGGTGCCTTTTCTACCTCGAGGAACTTTTTTCATCCCGAGAGCTTTCGGTGTGTTTGGACAGCGGGAATTTCATCTCAATTTAGGTTACGGAGCCAAAATAAGCCCCTGTGCTCCAGGTTAATTACTTTTGCGAGATCCAGAAAAAATTTGGAGCAAGGAGTGTGGAGCTGATCCAAACTGATTAGAAACTTGAGTTTCAGGAACTGTGAAGCACTAAGTGTGAAGAACTTCAATTTGCGGGATCTCGTTGGTGCTTAAAGGCCCAAAGAAGGTCAAGCTGCGTGGGCGAGGGGTAAATGGTACTGTTGATACGTCCAAGCACTTCTGGGGTGTGGGTGAGATTGGACTTGAGGTGTACATACGTCGTTAAGAGGACCGAGGAAGATATCATCACCCTCCCAAGATCAAAGAACACATTTCACAGGAGAGACGGAAGGCCCACCTGCTCACCACGAGACTCCCGCCCCCCTTAGTACCCCCACGCACCGATGCCTGGGGGTGGGGTGGCGGGGGGGGGCTTCTCTTTGAAGTACTCCCAGCCACCTCCACTTAAAGCCACCAACAATGGACCCTCATTAAAGTGCTCGCCCTCTTTCCCTTTTAGCTATGTTTGGCTCACTAGTGCTTGAAGCGCTTTGACAATCAAAGAAGTAGCAAGAAGCGCAGGCTCGGTTAGCAAGATGCCAGTAACCCCCCCCCCCCGATTCAAAGAAATCCCTGGACAATTGCAAGTGATAACACGACATTGAATTCAAACTACTTTTCAGTTCTTTTTTTTTTAATTTGCTATTATTTTAGAATATTCTTCTTTTACTTTGTTACTATTTCCGCTGTTTGAACAATAACAATAACACTGTTTAATGACCTGTAACCTTGTGTCAATCAAAAATAAGTGCGGTAACCTGCATACACATCTATTAGCTCTGTGTCCAATTGGACCACTTAGATCAGTGCCCAAACCCCCCTCACCCCAACAATTCACAAAGACAAAACAACACATGGAAAAAAAAAGCAAGAATGTTTACAAAACACAAAAGGGAATGAAGCCATGAGCTCCAATCTCAAGTGACAGCTCACACTGACCGCTCGCTATTGTTTGCGCGTGGAGGCTGCGCGCTCACGGCAGTGTGTGACAGCAAAGAGAAAGCCGGCAAGAATCAGCCTTGAGTGCTTTTGTCACAACAATGGCCTGAAAAAAAAAAAGAGGCCTGGAAATGTGCTGCCTGATTGCAGTGATGGCGGCTCTGGTGGTGGTAATGGGGGCAGGGGGGGTGCCATTGTTTTGGTAGAGATAACAGTGGTCGGGGCGAGCATTTTGGAAAGGAAGAGCCCCCTCCCCTCCAGACCACATCAGTCACCCCCCAATGTCCACCATCTCGTTTCCCCTTGCCATGATGAGCCCATGTCCCACCCACACTTGTAGGAAAACACTCACATCACAACAAATATTAACCATGTGAATTGTGACACACTGGCACGGAAAAGGAGTTCAGAACATTTGCGGCACTGACGCAATCTCCGTTGTGCTTGCAAATGTGGATTTGGATCGGCCGAACGACCTTCACTGAACATTTTACGAAGGGATAGGAAGTATTACTCCCGCACGTCTGCTCCAGAAAATGATACAGCGTAGCTCAGCCTCTTGCTAGCGGTTGTGATGGCTAGCAGGCCGCGTTTGCGAGTGCGTAAAACAATAGAGCCAAAGCAATCATAATAAATGTTGCTTGTTCCTTTCCAAAAACATTTCACACTGTTCAAAATTCCCAAAAGAAGACCAATTACTGACATTACGCTAAGTTTTAAGATCTTATATTGCAGTAAATACATCATTTATTTTAGCATATACATTGCATTGTTTTTGTTTGGCGTTACTTTTTAGTTTGACACATTTGGATAAATTAAAGTGACCTACGGAAACTGTTGCCGTTCCCGAGAAACGAATTTAACACCAGGTTAAAAAAAAAAAAAACAAACATGTCTGGTCTTCGTTTTGATGTGGGAGGTCCCCGGCATAGGGGTGGGGGAAGGCCTAACCCTAATCCAAAGCTTCAGGTGGCCTGACAGACGTCACAACCCCCCCACTCTCTTTCCCCATGGACACGTGATGAGCTTCACGTTGAACAAGCCTCGGCAGCGCCGGCGACAAAAAGCGCCTCGGAAGAAACGTCTGTGAGCGCTTTTTGCCAAGAGGTTTGCCCGACCCCATCCTTGAGGATTCAGGCACGGTGACGCATGTTGACTGAGTCCACCTGACAGATGCCGCGCTCCCGACCGTTCACTTTGTGTCATTCCGACAGAGCAACGTCATCTAAATGGCGTTCGACGACAAATAGCGGATCTGGTACCGCAAACGTTGACCTCGCTGGGCCGCAGGAAATGTGATCTGTGGCGAGTGGAATTGTTTTATCAGAATTTTGTCAGCAAACACGACTTACTCCACGCCCCCACGTTGGCCACCGCTGCCGGTTGTTCTGCATGCCTTGTTTGGAGGCCGAGTGGGGGACGCAGCCGCCGCGCAGACAGTAAACAGCAGGCGCTCCATAAACAGCTACCTGCCTTTGAGTGGAGACAAGTGGGGGGG
>NW_017806235.1:1443566-1455935 GCF_001891065.2 Hippocampus comes
ATACGACACCAAAACAAAACAATCCTCCAGTCACTATCAGTTGATAGGCTGCGAAGATCCAAGGTTTTTTTTGGCTGTCTTTTTATGACTGGTGCCAGAGGGCAAAATTTTGCCTTTTCGGGTGGTATCAAAGGCTGAATAACATTTAAATAATGAATAATGGCAGCGTTAACGGGGATATATCAAATAATATCAAAAAGCTGGGACCGGGCTTTCCATTCGCTCCTTCACACCCTTCCCCTGTTTTTCCAGTGTCAGAATTTGAAAGGCACCGACATGGAATTTGCCATTGCATTGTATAATCGGTGGAATGACGGACAGGTGAAAGGGAGTATCAGAATGTAAAATGACCTGGTCCGTTCTTTCTCAGTATTATCTTGAGATCTCGCTGATCTGGGATACTAAAAAGCTGGGAGTGCCCTCGTTCATATTTGAATGCATTTCCATTTGCCCCCTTTCACACTACCCCTGTTTTTTCCTGAGTCTGTGGACCGTGTTAAAGGTTGCAACACAGTATTTCCAATTTTCCGAGGCAGTATCAGAGGTGGGAAGGGTGTCGGCCTGACAGGGAATATTGGAAAGCCGGGACCGGGTCCTGAAGATTCTGTATTCACCTTTCGCACTGTCCCTGTCCTTTTTCTCTTGAGTTGGTGGTAGGTCAAAGGGCGTCGAGACGTGAATACGATGTGAAAGGGGGTCACAAAAATGCAAAGCGAGCCATTGTTCAAGGTGGACATCGGGACTTTGGAATCTTTACAGCCTACCAAACGATGTTGACACGAGGATGGTTTTTAGGACCATCAACAAGGGAAAAGGGCAAAAGGGGCAGTGTGAAAGAGGCGAACAAAAATGTCCTCTCTTTATCAGAGAGGCAGAACCTAGGCTGCATGAAGCGGAAGAATAACCGCCTGTGTCGTCGTCTGTGCAAGAGGCACCGACACAAAATGTCCTCGCTTCCGAGGTAATGACAAGGGATTTCACGGAGGTGGAACAACAGCTGCACAAAAGGGAAAATCCGAAAGCTTCCGAAATGCTATCATCGGCATATTTGACCCCATCCACCAAATGCTGATGCTGTTTATGAGGAACCAGCTTGCTCTGATCTCGCTTTGCAACTTTGTAGAAGTGCAGGAAGTCTGCTTAGGCCGTGTCCTGAAAGTAGGGCAACTATGAGAACGTGTCCTGGAGATGACTTTTGCAACAACAACAAGGTGACGCACAAAGCTGCAAAAAAAAAAAAAAAAAAAGGGCCGAGGTTGTAAATTTCTCACCTCTCCTTCACTGCGACCAATTACACGAACATCCCTCCTTGGCCCATAACCATAAATAACCATGCCAGGAAACAAGGCGCAACCAAGAACTTGCACAAAAACATCCTTCACGTGGCATCATGGGGAGGGGGGAAGTTACAGCGCCCCCCCCTCCGACAAATCAGGTTCTTTTCTTTCTCCCGGCCCATTAAACCATGATGTCGTTAGGACGGCTTTCGATTGAAGGCGCCGCCCGCGAGCCGCCACTTGAGCTGGCACACTTGGGCGGGCGTTCGCGGCGACCGCTCAGGATTTACGGGCAAATGAACAAGGTGGGAGAACAGGGACTGCTTTTAAAATGTTATCCAAGTTTGGTGACTTGAACTTTTGGAGTTCACCCACATCATTTTTGTTTTCACAGTGTTGCATTACGGCACAAATACCGTAAATATTATTCCGAAGATGGCTGTAGCGCCGATGGCTTTCACAGGCGGGCGGCGTGAAATTTCGCCGCAGTGACATGACAACGGCATCGTGGAACACAACAATGCTGTTTGACTGGAATAAAATAACAATCTTATCAGCATGTCGCGATGACACCGGCAAATACTTTGTGGAACACGTACACGTTGAGTCAGTGCGACATTTTGCGGCGTCGTAAAATATTTTCAAACGCAGTCACGCAGACGGAAAGGCAATGAAAAGGATGCCTGACGTTCCTGAAGAAAGAAAGAAGGACGGGTTTGCTAAGGCAACGTCCAGTAAAACCGGCCGCCGAGATGTTGAGCGGGCCCTCTGAGCAAAATTGAGCTGGCTGGCCGTGTATTCCGGGGAGGGGAGGCTTTTTCCACGTCAGTGTGGCTCACAGCTACCCTCGCGCCGCTCTATTGAAGGCGCTTGCGCGGCCACAAGTGAACATTTGTTCTAAAGGAATGCCGAGTATGCGGGAGACTAGGGGGGGGATGGGGGAGGTGTGGAGGGGTCGGCTCAAGCCGGTACGTCGTCGACAGCTTCTTTATTCGTTTTTTTTTTAAATCACCATCTCACCCCCGATTAAAAGAATTAGCTGAAGCAGAACAGGACACGTGGACGTAGAGCGACGAGCGGATGCTAACAATGTCAACAAGAAGACGGAGTTATGCGACGACCTGCGCACGTAATGCGGCAGGCAGCAAGTGCATTTGTGCCGCGTTCAAATGAAACATTGTGTGAATGCACATTGACTTCAAGTGGCTGGAATCAAAACTAAAATCAAAAGCAGAACCAGAAGTGGAATGAGATTGCTCGATGTACCACAACAACCAGGAGCAGGTTTCAATTTTTAACCAAAATGAAATCACAAGTTACTCTTTAACCAAAACTAAAGTCAAAAACAGAATGAGTGGCGCAACTAGTGAATAGTAGCACCATAACAAGAACAATTAGTAGCAGAAAGAGAAAAACACAAAACTGGAGCGAGATGCAGAACTACAAATCGTATCTGAATTAGAATGAGACCTGCAACCAGACGAGTGGCAAACGTACAACAGAAACCAGCACTAGAAGCCCAAGTAGAACCAAAGCTGCAACTGCAACAAGCATGAATGGTACGAGATCCAGAATGAGCATCTAGTTCCAGAACCAAAACCACAAATACCAAAAGTAGAAATAGGCAGCTGAACCTGAACTACACTGCAACCAAGATCAAAACTGGAACCAGATGCAGAACAATAACTACTTTCTGTACTACAACTGGACCCTGGACTAGAACTAGTAGCGTAATTCCAATCAAAAGCATCCATCAACGGGAGAACTAGAACCAAAACCACACTATAACTAGTAGGAGAACGAAAACCAGAATTACCACTGGAACTACCAAAAGCCATGATTGTACAATGAAACTACACTCAAAATCAAAGCCGGAACTCGTCTTGAGAAAGAAAGGAGGGACCGGTGTGCTGAGCGACAGACATCGAACAGGCAGGCCAAGGATATCAACAGCCGTTGATGAGCGCTGTGAAGAAACACCCAAAGACAACAGTCGGAGAAGGTAAAAAAAAAAAAAAAGACACAGAAGAAATATACAGGCCATGCCACGTGATGCAAACCTCTCCCCAGCCAAAGGAATCAGAACACCGGATGGGATTTTTTTTTTGCAAAGGCATACAGAGCAGGGCCACGCAAATGTTTTGGAACAAACATTTATGGACTGAAAAGCCCACTGATGAACTTCGACCAAAGTGATGAAAAGGCCAAAGTATGGAGAAAGAAAGGATCTGCTTCTGATCCAAAACACACGAGCTTATCTGCGAAGCACGGTGGAGGTCATGTCATGGGGCTTGGGCTTGCATGGCTGCCTCTGGAACGGGCTCGCTGGTCTTTATCGAATGATGTCACTCAGGATGGTGGCAAGCAGAATGAATAACGGCTCGGGCTTATTTTGATGATGTCCTTCTGTCGGCAGGGCGTTCTCTGGTCATTGCCGTGTTGCATGAAGAGGACGCTTCTCCCCTTTAGTTTGGATGCATTTTCCTGTCACTTGCATAGAACTAACAGAAAAACACCAGAGACCCAGAAGCAGAACATACATCGATAAAACTATCTTCAATGCCCAAGCCATAGAGGAATTGTGGAAGCCATAAAGCGGGTAGCATCAAGGAACCAACCCACAGGGGCCCACTAAGGCTTTTCTGGGAATTGGGGTCAGGGTTCACCCAATGGGTCATAAGAGCCTCACCTTCTTGTCCTGGCCACTTCAGACCCGACTCAGCAGTGGAGCACGTGTGCGTGTGTGTGCGTGTGTGTGCGTGTGTGTGTGTGTGTGTGTGTGTGTGTGTGTTGGGAGGGTACACGCCAATAGCTTCCCCCCCCCCATGCACTGCTAAGCTAAAGCCTCAAACGAGCCTCTGCTCAGGTGCTAAATTCCTGGGCTAACTGGTTCCTGCTGTTCTGGTTCACGCTGCTTTTGGCGTAGCAATGACATGCCGGTCAGTAAAGGAGGGTGTCACCCTGTTTGTTTCCCGTCAGTTTACACACGGTGGGAATTTATAAACATGAAAGAGACTGGCTCAATCCGAAAATCTGGGGGCAGGGGTGCACAAGTCCCGTCCTTCAGGTCCCCCCCCTACACAGCATGTTTGACATGTTTCCCCCTCAGGCTTCTGCAAAGCTTGCTTTTAAGTTCACCATTTGAATCAGGTGTGTTGGAGGAGGGGGAACATGTAAAACAGGCCGGGTAATGAGATCCGAGGTGACATGATCATTTTGCTTTCTGAAATTGTGACCCTTGTTTTTCGGTGTGCATTTGGTAACCGACTGGTGGCAAACAACCACCACGAATTCTTCAGTTGTACGGGATAGAACTCCCCACAAACGAGTACACATGCCGTGAAAAGTAAGCTTTTTATCCACCTGAAACAGACGGAGGGATTAAGCCTGGTGACGACGAACGCGGCATAATGCCATTATTATTATTTTAGTTTTTAGTGATGTGTTAAGCTCCTTACAAAGTCAGGAGAGGACGCTCACAAACCATTTGTGACCTTCATTTCACGCACACACGCACACACACGCGCGCGCGTGCACGCATACATGCATACACGCATATGCATGTGCAAACATACACGGACACACGCAATGACTCACTCACAGAGAGCGTCCTCCTCCAAGCACAGGAATGGTTAAACAAATCACTCCCGCTGCCAGGAGCACTGTTGGGACCCCAGTGTGTGTGTGTGTGTGTGTGTGTGTGTGTGTGTGTGTGTGTGGGTGTGTGTGTGTGTGCGTGTAGTAGTAGTGCATTCGGGATCAAACTACAGCCGAGTCACATTGTAGCAAAACAAAGCAAAACATCGCCCAGGTGGGACAAAATATTGATATGGCAATGTATCATTTTTTTTTTTCACTGACAATATACATTTTGATATCGACAAGCCAGAGCCGAAAATCAGTTGTTCTATTGACATCATGACGTATCATCTTTTTTCTTATGATACAGCATCCTATCCACTCAGAGGCATGAAATATTGATCCGTTTTAACAAAGGGTAGAACAATTTACTGTATAGGCAATGCAATGTATCTTTTTGTTTCCACCATACAGTATCAATGCTGAAGCATCAAATTTCAGTCCGCTTTGAAACGGAGTGATACGATATATCGATACGGTGAGGTATTGTTTCTGATTATGATCCAGTATCAATACACAAGTGTAAAATATTAATTGTTTTGTTAGTGACAAGAAAAAAAAACATGATGATGCAACATTTATGCTTAGGATACAGCATTGATACAAAAGCGTCACAGATCCGTGTTGATTTAAGGGTGGGACATAATATCAATTTTGTGATTGCTTCCAATACACTAGCGATACACAAGAGTGAGAAGCCCGTCAATATTAACAAGGTTTCTTCTTTTTCCCCCTTATGGGATTTTTGACTTTTTCCTTGCCCTCTGGGGAGTTTAGACCAGGGGATGCCATTAATACTTTTCAAGTGTGGGCTTGTGAAGCCCTTTCAGACTCTTTTGTGATTAAGGGCTACATAAACAAATTTGACCAGAATTGGCCTATCCATAACTATGACGGCATTCACAATGCCCACCCAATTCAGATTTATTTTCATTTAATCTGATCTTTTGCAATAATCATTCACATTACATCAACAAATGTGACGTCTAATTGTGTGCATGGAATGTGTCTGTGGAGTGACGCATGTGCACAATGTGTGCTTGAACTAACCGGTCCAGTTTTATCTGGATCAGTTCGAAAGCATCTTCTTATCACCACTGACAGTTTTCTGCTCCTTTGTTTGCCACGAATTTCGCTCATGTCTGTTCAGTCGAAAAAATGTGACGCTTGCCGCCTTTTGACGACAACAAATTCAGAGGCGCACGACCTGAGCAACCAGACAACAGTCCATACTGTTTGTTGATGTTTGGAGAGTCTCAAAACGTTTCTAAGAATACCGTATTGCGAATGCTTCTTGTCTCACCTGGACTCTGGAAGGCTTCTTTGAGGTGCAGCAGCACGTTGGCAAACCACCTGACGTCATTCACCAGCATCATGACGTACTCCGGGTCCACTCCGGGCGGGCATGACGCAGACACCAAGGGATCAGCACCATCACTCAGCAGGTTGTGCGAGCGTCGCCTGTGCCCGACATCCCAGGTCTTGGTGGAGCCCGTCAGGGAATCGGAGTGATGTCTGGACGCCGCAGAAGCATGACCCCGCTTTACGCCGCCGCCTTCGCTGCTCTTACGGAGCATCCTGGCAGCGAGGTCAGTAGCGGGGAGCTACTCTACTAAACAGCCACCCAGACGCTCAATGGCTTCCCCTAGAGACACACAGGATCAAGATGGTCATAATGATGATGATGATGATGATCAAGCTCTCCGAACTAAACACACAAATTAATTCGCATAATTTGATACAGCCAGATCTGGCCCCGAGACATTCAGTTAGACACCAATGTTCTATTCAAATATCATTCAACATGATTCCAATCCATCCGCATTTTTCACTGAGCACATCAGCATTCATATGCATTTTTTTTTTCCAAAATGGCAACTATAGTTAGTATTATTACCAGACTATTAGAATCATTCTTTTCTTGCTGTTAGTTTAATATTCACGCTTTAATAAAGCTATAGTTTTTGGTCAAAGGCTCTTTAAATTAAGTTGAGTAGCGTGCTGTTTTCAAGTACAGTACTTTTAATCAAATTTGATTGGATGATATGTCAAAAAAATTATGTCGTTACCTGATAGTACCAATAATGAAGTGTTTAGTATCGCCTTCAATCATTTTAGCCATGCTAGAAAAGGAGAGTCAGATAAACCGAGTCCGATTAAAAACAGCAAAAATTAGGTTATTCGTTCGATACACATTTAGTATCATACAGATAATAGATGGTCGTAAATCGAATCGGGCAATCATTATCGACATTTTATGCTGAAGGTTCGATACAGACCTCGACTTAAAAGCAAACGATGGAGATCTTTGATGATAAAACATGACTAATGACGAAAGGTAAGGTTTTGCATACCAGGGCTGACGAAAATGCTGTTTACTGTTATTATCACAATTGTTCAAAAGAATATTTGTAGTATTTAGTGTGCTTAGTTTAATACTAGGCTTAGAATGTTGTACTGTACTTTCCTTCCGACAATCGGTCAGAAAGCATTTCGCTGCAAAACTAAAAAAAAATAAAAACATCAAAAACAAAACATGCGTTTTCACCACTCACCTGGCCAGCACTCTTTGGACATGGTAGCAAAGATATCCAAACAATGTTTTAGAAAAATAGTATTCCAGTTCGAGGGGAATAGAACTTTAAAAGAGGAAAAAGTGAGGAACGGCGACTGAACTGTACGTGTTCGCTGCACTGCAGCCCAAGCAGCCAACTCTCAAATCATTCCTCATTAACAAGCCCCCTCGTCACGTGGGGGGTCGAACGGCGCGTTGATTGGTTTAAAACTAGTGGAGAGGGCGGGGCCTCGGTGACGCTTACTGGACGAGCGGACGCATGGGATTTAAAAAGCTTAATCATCAAAGGAACACAAAAATGAATGGCTTTTTGTCGTGATTAAATACTCGTTGTTAGCCTAACGTGAGCGAAACGTCAGCGCACGAGTTAGTCAGCAACATTACGAAGTCACATTGGAGTTTATTGTTCACTTGTTTAGTATGCGATCTTGTTTCCGAGCGACACTGGAACGGCACTTTGTCACAGTAATGTAATATTTAAAAATATATCAATCATTTAAATAAACAACTAATTTAAGCTTTTATGGACAACTATGGTTAAATCTGAGCTGCAAATCCAGATTTGGGTACTTTGTGTTGCCCATGCTGCCATCTAGTGTGCAAAGAATTCAAGCGGATCCTAGCTTCAGGGGTGATTCAGATGTTTGTGGTTTGTTTTCTTTTGTACAACCACAATATTAGTACACCACAAGCTAATGACTTCCGAAACAAGCGTGGTTATTAAAAAAAAAAAACTGCCCTAAAGATAACAATACAAGAACACATATGAACATGCTTCCTATGTGGTTGGTAGTTTTCTCTCAGTACTCAAGTGACCAATCAAATCGAAATTAGGTGTGGGATAAAATGCTACTGTAACGTATTGTTCAAATGTCAGTTTATACCGCGTGTGTCCAAAACATCGATATTGTGATATCTGCTTTATGATGAAATGCTAACAACATAGCAAGTTTCCCCATAATGCCACTTGGTATTGACTTGCACATGAGCAATTGCCCAACTTAACCAATGCGTTCAAACAACATAGCCGTGTAAAAAATGTTTACTTTACATTGAGAGTTCTACGCTTCTGTACAGTACACGACCCATGCCATACAAATACCAGTTTTGTAGAAATGTGACGAATAGTTAAACTAAAGTGACATCTGTAAAGGTTTGGAGCCACACTATCGGATCACATTGGACTGTCATCTGTTTGTCTTTTATTTTTCATATACAAAAAGATGTCATCTACTTTTTTTTTTAATATTTCTAAGCATTTTCCAAGACAAAAGTCAAACATCTCAGCACGGGAATCATCACATCAACGGGGAAAATCTCATTCACACTCGAGCAAGAGCTTTCTTTGCTTTCTCACACACATTAATAATCATCCTCATCATTTAAAAAAAACGTATACATACAGTAACTGAGCGATTCTGAACTAGAGTGGGCTAAGTCCTTTTTATGTCAACAACAGAAATGAACAGAGAAGAGGCATATCTTTTCTGTGAATGTGTCTAAATCGAAGTGAGTTCCAATTTTGGCAAATTGGGGCAGCCCATAATTGCACTCAGCATGTTTTCAAGCCTGCGTGCCAGTGCATCTGCATGTCAGTAGAGTAAATGTTATTTCCCATATTATCTTGATACATGTTTCGATTTCCGTCCAAACCCAAAGTGGCAGCCAAAATGGAGTTGGCCCACTCTTGTTCTCAGTGGCTCATTTAATTGTTTTTGTCCTTTTTACAAATGACGCCAAGTTACAGAGGTACTGTGTGAGGTAAGTGGTCAGAAAAACTGGAAGCGTTTTTTTTTGGGGGGGGGGGGTCATTGTGTGAAAGCACCTGGGTGTACCGGTAGGGTGGGAGTGTGGGTCGTCGTTGCACACACAGCTGAGTGACCATCAAATGATATTCAAATGACTATTGCTGTGTTAAATATATTGCTGGACCCTCAGTTCATACGCGCACCATTGTGCACATCAAAAACGTTTGTTTGTTTTTTTTGTACATTTTTTCCACCCCCGCGAAACCAGAAAACACATGACAGAGCACTTTTTTTTTTTTTTACAGAAATCGTAAGAATTAAAGTCACCATGTTTGCACAGCACCGCATGTCTTAACTATAAAGTCTGAACGTCACATCGGCAGGTTATGAGTTTATTTAGAGGTAATACTGTTCCCCACAATAAACAAAAACAAAAAGCCACTGCTCGCCCCCAAAAATTAAAACAAAAGTTATGCATACAGTTAAGGCCAAAATTATTTTTTTATATTTGTGAATAGGTATTTTCTTGCTGGAAATCAGGCTGTAAGGAAATGATTAAGAATTGATACGTTGAAATATTTTATATTGTAAATAGGTATACACACACACGTTGTGTGTGTGTGTGTGTATGTATATATAGCGGAGTTTTTAATTTTCTTTGTTTCTAAAGCCAAGTATAATATATTCTAGTTCTTTACTTGATTTGAGTCACTGCTGGTCGACAGCCATCCAGAAGTATCATCTTGTGATATGTTTATTCAAATAAATAAATGTTAATTGAAACAGTTTGAATGTGGTCTTCCTTTTCTTCATTGCACTGCACAGATATTGGTTCGAGACTTGGTCTTGGCAGAATATATTGACACCCCTTATTTTGGAGCATGAAAAAAAAATTCATGCGTTGAAAAATAAAAAAATGTCATTTACATACATGTAAAATATCAGTAACGCAATGTTTATACAATTTCATACCCACGACATTTTTCCCAACATGTGTTTCTATATATCTGTTCTCTAAAACACCGTGTATGACTCAACACATTTCTATTGCTTAGCTTCAGGAATTTTGGACATTTTTATTCTCAATTCATAAGATTTGATGGGGTAAAACATGAATAGTGACAATGGGGCCGTTTACTTTTTTTTTGGTGTAATTATTCATTTTTTGCCACTTTCCATTAAGAATTAATTTTTTTTTTAAAACAACTACAAAAAAAAAAACCAACACACCTCCTAAATTTGAGAGAATTTGTAGTTTGAGTCTGAGATGAAACAAAAATCACAAGTGCTGATCTCAACAATTGTAAATTACAACATTGGACCTGATTTCTGATACTGCGAAAAAATAATTTGATGAAATTGAAAATTTCTGCAATTATTTTAACTGCTTCCAGTACTTAGACACTTCTCCAGCTAAGAGACCCATTCAACAGATATAAAAAAAAAAAAATCTCTAAATATGGCAATTTTGGACTTAACTATAAATAGAAACCGTTTTTTCTTTACATACATATGCAGAATAATCGCTTTCCATGTTTAAAAAAAAAATGTCCATCACCTTTTTTTTTTTTTAACAACAATCGGCGTCTTTTTTTGATGTTTTTTTTTAATCCGTATTTTGTGTGGACAGTGTGACAACTGTTAGGGCTATGGTTTACAAAAACAATAATACGCAAAATAATTTTCCTTTAAAAAAAAAAACATGGTACATTAAAATAATTTTCCTTGCAAAAAAAAAAAAAAATTAAACCCTTAAAAGAGGCCCGTCCGACAACATTAAACCATCTGGACTAGAGTATTTTCTTAAAAATTAAACACACAATCAAATACATCTTAAGAACACAAAATAAGTCTGTGTACATGTAGAAAAAAAAAGCCTGAGGTACTTGTTCAGAAGATCTGAGGTCAGTCTCGAAGGAGAGGAAGCAGCTTGAGGGCTCGCCCCTTCATCATCATCATCATCATCATTTAACAGACAAAACACGCACAACACGAACAACAACAAGAACAGAACGTGAGCCTCATGTCATGCCACCGATGGTTCGAGAGCACGCTGAGAATACAAATTCTTGAGAGTCCTGGAATAGTCAGAGCAGCATTAAAAACGGACATTCAAAAATGTATGGTACTCGTGTTCATAAGACAGCACGCACGCATGCGGCGGCGACGATGACGACTGCGACTGCATGGCATTGCATCGGCGAGAGACGGAAAAAGGCAACCGTTTTGAGCTCTCCCGGCGTGATGTACGTGGAGGACTGAGGTATTTGGGGACAAACGGCTGACTTGAGCGGCTCCGTACGAAACGTCAAGAGAAAAGACAGAAACAGACATGTTGCTTGGACTCAAGTATGGCGGCCAGACCGCTGTTCTCACAAACGGCACACGTACAGCACAAAATGGGTCATACCCGGGTTATTATGAATTTGTTGAAAGCGGAGCTCACAGCTGGAAAGGTTTTTAGCAGGTTGCCAACGTAAGCAATAAATACCGGTTTAACCCTTTCAGGGGCGGCGGTTACTACAGTGGACAGTCTATCATGTTATCAGGTTACAGGTCATCATTATTGGTGCATGAAAGGGTTAAATCGAGGTTCAGTTCCCATTTTGACATATTGGGGCAGCCCATTATTGCATTCAGCACTTTTTTTTTTCAACTTAGGTGCCAGTGCATCCGCATTCAAGTCACAGTGAATGTTATTTGTCATCAAATTTTGAGCCTGAAATGACAACTGGAAAGAGTTTTTGGCTGCATTTTGGATAAAACAGAGAGATGCATATTTCCGTCAGTTCTCAATATATAAAAAGTCCGAAAATTTCAAGCATTTCATATAAATTCCTGGTGTTTTCCAAATATTTTGGCCAGGATATGACTCATTTTGTGCTTAACTGCATGATCATTCACTCACACTCACACACACACACAAACAGTTAAAAATCAAGAATGTGTAACATTGCAACTCCAGACAGCATTCGTCAATGCCCCCGGCACTGGCTAAAGGAGTAATTCGACAAATAAAACCCAAGAGAATGAATAAAAAATCCTCATTAAAATGGGCAACAAGTCCATAATGACAGCTAGCTTGGCTCTCCCTCTCGCATCAGAGGACACACACACACACACACACACG
>NW_017806235.1:1456231-1476774 GCF_001891065.2 Hippocampus comes
TTTTTTAAAAAAAAATGAGGTAATTAACAAAAAGAAAAAAAAATACATGAGGTAATAACGACTTTTAGTGTTGCCTGTCGCATAGCTTATATACTACATCCAAACTACAGCAGATGAATGTGTTAATAAGATCCGATGCCCCAGGAAAAAAAATACCAGTATGGGGATAAAATAGCAGCTGCATGTTATTAAATATTCACCGAGATCCACTGAGTTTGTGTTTGAAAAATCAAATTAAAAAAAAAAAAAAGTCAGGAGCACTGCCCGTGTTCAGGTACTGGACTCTTTGGGAGGTAGGTCCTCGTTGGTGAGCGACGTGACGATGGAGACGGGACCGTCTGAGGTAGTGCTGCCGGTGGTCCTGGCGATCTGGCCGATGCGCTCCTCCACGCAGCCGGCCGACAGGCGGGCCTCGGCGTCGTGGTCCCAACATTCCTCGATGGTCTCGCTCAGTTGGCTCAGACCCTGTGACGGGAGGGCGGGTCGCACATGTTAAGAACGCGACCTTTTTAGCATAGTACATGTTCTTGTCAAAGACTCTGACTTGGTCGTGAGACGATGCTCATGTCCCTCATGCAAAAAAATTACTCACCGGATGTTTGAGCCAACAGTCTTTGATGACTGGCCGCATTTTCTTGTGCACAACCACATCCTGCAGATCCTCCAGGCTTGGATGCTGCCCTATTTCGTCCTCAAACGGCAGAAGGTATTCACCCACCGTACCTGGGAAGGACATTACGGCAGAAAAATCGGCTCCCGTTTCTTGTTCAGCAACTGCGACAAACACAAGCTGCCTTCCAGGTGGACCCACCATCCGTTTCGTTGCAACGGGACACCAGTTCCCAAAGCACCAGACCCATGGCGTACATGTCGATCCTCAGGAAGGAGTCTCGCTGGAAGTTGATGGCTCCTTCCAACACCTCAGGTGCCATGTAGCGTCGCGTACCCACCTGATGGGACCACAACGACTTATGAGTTAGGCACAGATGTAATGTGGACGCTTTACGACGAAAGGCTAGTTGACGGTAATCTCCCGGAGGTTTTCCTATCAGTAATATTCCAGATAATATTTTTTCTTTAGGCTACGCCAACGGCCCTCAAAAAGCAGCCCACAGTCTGCATTTGTCGCAGCGGTTGCCTATTTGTTCTGGCCTTTCCTGAGAGCAGACGAGATTGGGTATCGTCAGAGTAGGACAGCCGTCAGCCACACAGTGCCTTGCACGTGGTATTTCGTGGTGGAATAACCCATTCATTGTGTATTTTGAGGCTGGCGGCACACAAGGTGGGCGGGCGGTCTGCCACGTGGCAGATGCACCCGAATTGAAAAATGTTTCTTTCACTGCGAGTTTCGGTTGGGTCAGCATGTGTATATTGAGACTTGTCTCCATGCCAAATGATACGCCCACAGCCTGTTACTGGGTCACTGAGTTCACTGTTGCGAGAGCAATTTTTTAACTTTGGCTGAATCGTTGCTAGCTGATGGAGCCTAGAATGCACAAAAATGGTGTCTTCCGAGTTCACTGGAGTAAAAACAAAAAGCGGAAAGTGAAAACCGGCAATTCAAAGATTACCGGTAGCCTGAAATATTTGCTTTCGTTCTCCCATGTGCTTCATGTGATTGATTTCCAAAAACATAAAAGAAAGAAGACTTGAGCAATCATGATGTTATTAGGCTACTGATCCATAAATGTAATTCATCGCAATGCTGACTGGAGGTCTTTTGTTGTTACCTGCCCATGAGTGTCTCCTGGAGGTTTCCCTGGTTCAAAGCGTACAGCAAGTCCAAAGTCTCCGATGACTGCGGTCAGGTCACTTCGTAGCATAACATTCTTACTCTTGAAATCCCTGATGAGAAAGAAACATTCATTAGCCATTAGCCAACCCGTTACAAGGCATCTTCTAAGCCGTCCGGGATTATTATTAATTTTTTTTTTTGCACCTACCTGTGCGCGATGGTGGGTTTGGGCTCTTCTCCCTTGTTGCTAGGAATGTCCTCGTGGAGGTAGGCTAAGCCGCGGGACATAGTCTCGGCGATGAGGCACAGCTCCCCCCAAGTCACAGTGTTGCCCTTGAGGTGGTCAGTCAGAGAACCCTGAAACAAAACACCAAGAGTGTGAGAGATGTGACAAGACTTTTTGTTTTATCAGAAAAAAATATCCATGGTTTCCTGTGTAGGGCTGGTTGATCCAGATTTTTTTTTTCCAAAGCTAAAATGGCAACACATAGTCAAATAACCTAACAATATTTAGTTATAATTGTTAGGTTACGCAAAGCAGATGCTAGTGCAAACATCCTGAAGCTAAAAGCATTAAGGCTAACAGCTTGCATGACCCATGACAAAGTCTCAAGGAACCAATTTTTCAAAAGTCAGCCACTTTAGTTTGTAGCAGCCAATTGGGTTCCATTATCAAAGTTTGATGCCCCCCCCCCCGCCCCTTGAATGATTAGCCACGCTTTAGCTTTAGATGTACACTAAATAGCTCATCGGTAATTAAAGATCAGTTTCGTGTCTCAATAAAAGGCAAGACAACAATCTGTAATATATTCTCACTGCCATCTAATCAAACGGCGGTCTTAATAAAAGCAGCGATGCCCTTTTGTGAAGGTAAAAGGCCCTGGCCAATATTGGAAAACACACAGAAGGTTGGGTCGGGCCACCCCATAGGGCACCCGTAGCTGACATTAAAAAAAAATTCTCACTCTCTCGTGGAACTCTGTGATGAGCCACAGTTCCGTCTCCAAGTTGCTGCCGTGCTTCTCAGCGGCGATATATCGGAGGATATTCTCGTGGCGCATGCCCGGTGTCAGGAAGATGTCCCGCTCGTTTTGCCATGACTGCTTATCCTGCGGAATGGCAATGAAGGGATGTCAACTTTTAGTGCCTTTCTCGGGGTGAAAATCTGAGTGGAAGGCGCTAGAGCAGTGACCCACCTGTACAGGGAAGATCTTGACTGCGACATATTCGCTCATGAGCTGGGCTTTCCAAACACAACCAAAGCGTCCCCTGGCTTTGATTTCCAGCAGCTGCAGGGGCTTCAGGCCCACCAGGGGTGATGGGGGGGTGGGTCCAGGGTCCTGACCCACAAACAAATAGATTTTTTTTTTTAATTCATGCATATTGTACTGAGCGCATCAGAGGATATTTTCTTTCTTTTGCCATACTACTCTTCTCCTGACTCGCGCTCAGTTCGAGCGGGTGTGGGGAAAATAATCACAGCTAAGTTCCGCAAACTAGCTACGGTAAAATTCACAGTGAAGTAAACCGCCAAAAGAACAGTGATATAGCGAGGGAGGAACTTACTAGATGCGCTCGGGTCGTGCTTTTAAAGGGCACGCGGCTTCTGAATGGTGTGTTGAATCCACGCTCTGAGCGATTGACCCAATTGATGAACACAAAAATTTTACCGTGACCACAAAATAAAACGTGCAATGCTTTAGGCGCATGTATCTGCATTTTTTTCCCTGTAGTTCCACTTCTTGTTGTTATACGGTGATAATACAGATAACGGTGATCATTTTTGGTCAGCGTAATTTTTGAAATGACATTTTAATATGGTTCCATCACTATTCTGTACACATCTCTACCGTATGCGCTCTCATTGCCACACAGACAATTCATTTCCACGTTGCCGTAGATTATAATTGAATGCACTCAGCCCTTCTAATTTCCTAGAATGCCTGCGAGGTGGAAATGAGTAACAATGTGGCTTTCATTCCCTGCATACGTCTCTCTCTCTCTAGCCACAGAGCGCGCCACCGGAAATATCATGGAATTCATCAACCGTCTCACCTCGCTCAGGTCCACATGGCCGTAAGGAGGTTTGCGGTGACGGTACATCCACAGGGCCAAGATGATTGCCAAAGAGAGCACGCAGAGCGGCAGCAGGGAGTAGACGAGCACATTCAGCATGGACGGCACTCGGGGCGGGGGCCGGATTTTGACTGCGCGTGAAGAAACGTGATTGATGATTATGAACACTTCAAAATGACGGAACTCGTCGGCGTCGCGTGAGGGATGAAATGCTTGACTGCAACCAAGTGACAGAAGGCTAACGCTAACCTTCTAGATTACAGTTAATGCTAGGAGTGGTACTTGTCTTGAGGCTTCTCCCACCCTGTGTACAAGCCAACATTGAATTCCCATATTTTCTTATTATTACACATATGGTATTTTTGTCTAATGTATTTCAATGTTGTTGTGTGTTTTTTGGTGGGTATGGTGAACTTGAGCTGTGTGACCTCCTCCTTTGCAAATATCCCAGCTAGTACAACCAAGCAGTCAATATATGTCCATATTTGTTTTTATGGCGAAATTTGGGGGACCCCTCGCTGTGTACCTAATATTTTGACTGGTACCTTTTGTGAATTCCTGGCATACATTTCTGTTTTTCATTGTTCAATATTGATCACGATGAACATTTTGCTCACTCTGCCTGTGATGTGAAAACTTTGATGTATGTCCTTTTTTTTTTTTAAATATGTGGCACGTTTATTTATATTTACATTTATATTCAACTGCAACACATCCTCCGTGTGTCCTTCGCGCTAATGTGAGAGCTATTTTTCCACTGGGTTCCCCCCCTCACCTCGGTTGCCGATGCCGATCAAGTCGGGGAGGTGGGTGAAGCGCTCGTTGCAGTAGTTGCCCTCGCAGCAGCAGAAGAAGACCTGAGGGTTCTCGTCCATGGAGACGCACTCTTGCCTGAAGCCACGGGATGACACACACACACACACACACACACACACACACACACACACACACACACACACACACACACACACACACACACACACACACACACACACACACACCTGTCTTAGGTTCAGAGGAGTATCACAGCTATTTTTAATGGCGACGAATACACGCTGGAGAAAGACAAGAAATAGATTTGCTGCAAATCCGCTGATTTCGAGTTTTGCTATCTGCATATCCCATATTGCAGGACCAGGGAAGCCATGAAATCCAGAGAAACGTTCTTCATTCTGCGCAAAACGAGCCGGTGTAGCATAAACACTATTTTTTTTTTCAGCTGCCAGATGCAATTATCACCAAGATAATGTGCCTTATTAACCAGTGCGCCCTATGTATGAAAATGTTTGAAAATAGACCCAGTCATTGATATTACGCTGAATGTTCCGTATAATATGGTATCGCTCATGCCTTAAAAATGTGCACAATTCAGTTCCTTTGAACTCTACATTAATAGCAAATGCTGAACAATGAAGCACAACTTGATATCTGCTGAAGATAGATGGGCTGTCAACACCCGCACGAAACATCGGTTACAAATTCTGTGACACTTGTGCCTCAAAACCTGCAAAATAGGATAGCTGCAAGCGACTGAGCAGTACTGGACATGCACGTGCAGTAAATTTCGGCGTGCGTAAATATCCACCCGTGTCTAATTGAGACCTGACCCTGATATTTTCAAAACCAGATTATGAAAACAGCTTTCATGTCGCCTCAGCATGTGCTCCCGCTGCGGCGGCGTACATTATGCAACGGTGAATTATTTAAAGCTGTGGCGTATTCTATGTACACAGTGTCCTTACATTGCTGCGTGCATCGTGGGTATTTACTTTGGACACTTGCCAAATGACAAAAATGCAAATCACATGAATGCACAGTCATGCGCTCCAACTCCAACCCACTAGGTGACGGTGACATGCATTTAAAAGGAGTTCAACGCACGGCCGGCCGATTCCAAAGCCATCTTTTTTTTCGTGGATTCTACCATCTTGCCGTTCTGTGTGTAAGGTACCCCTGCACAATGAAGTGGGTTGAAGTCAACCTGGAATTAATGTGGAAGGGGATGGATAGAAGTTTTGACCGGAGTTTGAATTGGAACGCCAAAGACGGCCAGTAGCCATTTGCGCTGAAAGCAATTGTTGCTGCTGTGGTGACATTCAACACACGGGACAGGCCCCAACAGCTGTGTTCTGTGTGAAAGGGACATGAGCGTAAATGCGGGCTCGACCATCGTATTGCTGATGTGCCAATTTGCCGGTAATGTAGTACGAAAGCACCTGAAGATGTAAGGTTGGAGCTGGGACTTGTCATGCAACAACTTGGCATCGTGCAATCAGATAATCAGATAAGTGCCTTGTCTGATGTGACGACATAACAGGGCAGGAGAGTTGAGTCTCAGGCCACTTCCCTTCCAGTGACTGGGGAAAACGTCATATTTGATGAGCGTCGTGAACGGACGGGGGTTTATGATCGGCTGCCATTTGCCAAATTTGGCAGGAAGGCCCAGAATCGGCGGGCCTTTAAAATTAGGGGGGGCCTGGTGTCAAACTTCACACCTCAGCCCCAGCTTACTGATATTACTTTTCAAACAGCTGCAAGTGCCACAGCTGTTATCTCACCAGCGCTACCGTGGAAGGTGAAAAACTCGCAGGTCGACCTCAATTGCCCGTCAGCGTGTATTACAGAGAGCAACGACACCGGGGGATAATGTGGCTTTGATGAGGAGTGTGAAAGGTTTATGGTTGACCGGCAGTTGCCAATTTTGGCAGAAAGACCCAGAAACTGCTGGCCTTCTTGCCCTTCAAAATCAATGTGCATAGCAAAGCCTCTGGGGAGACGTGAGCGTCAGGTGGTAAAAGTTCACACCTCACACGGTGACCGTCCGCCGGCTCACCTGTCATAGCAGTTGAAATCGTCCAGCCAGCAGCCTTTCTTTACCAACTTGATGGTCCCTGAGGAGTTGAGCCAGGACGCGTAGCAGTGCAGCCGCTTGTCCTTGTCTTTGTCCTTGTCGTCGCAGCGCTCAAAGCCGCTCTGGTTGGTCTTCTCGGCGCGCCAGTTGTCATTGTAGAACACGCATTCACGCGTCTCCGCCTCGCCGACGCTGTACCCTGCGAGATACAAGACCAGACAGTAATCAACCCGACAAAGCATAAGGAAGGACGGGTGGACGGCCGCCGTCGGGAACATCCAAGAGTTATCGCTTTGGAGCGCCGCCAAATTTCGGGAGTTCCTCGGGGGGGGGGGGCTCGGGAAGTTGCTGCCTAATAATCCACCGCGCTTAAAAGATCTCTTTAGACTTTTAATTAGCCGTGGAACAAAACATAACAGCAACATGCCAGACGCTTCTCGAGATATACACGGACCAAGGGATTACCCCCCCCCACCCCCTCAAGTACACACTTCACTGTACATCCTGTGTGTACTGTACATCTACCCCGGGGCTTGGACTGTCAGTTACCAGTAGACACAACATAGCATAGCAAATTCATTTTGAACAATTTTTAACACTTTCGAACAACTGAACACAGAAAACGTTTGACTTTTTTTTTTTTTACACTCTATCAATATTTCTAATTATTTCCAGAACTGAAGAAAAGTCTTAGGACGCCAAATTATTTGTTGTTTTATTACCAGCATTTAAGACGTGAGGGTGTATAAAATTTCACAGGAATTTAAATGAAGGATGAAAGCCTCGGGATTTGTTCGGGTATTGTAACCTCCAGTCGGTGACTAGATGGACCGTTGTATTGTACTAAATAAAACAGCAAAGTGATTTCATCCCTATCATTCTTCTTGTTTTATGTCAGTTTTCATAGATTGAAAGAGAGCCCACATTATTTCGATGTGTAGATATGATGTTTTTTTTTTTTTTTTTGGTTTGCGTTTGAAATGTCCAACTGTATTTGATTGCACCTTGTGTCTTGCCGAACAGGAGCGATGTCAATGTTTAATGTCATGCTCCTGTTATGATCCCATCAGTTTGAACCACAAAAGGTAAGAGAGGACATCGGAAGGCGGGGGAGAGGGAAGGGAGAAATGACATGACGTAAAGATGACATTAGCTCACTGATTCATCTCACAAAGGAACCATCTGTGTGGTTGAATTATTACCGTCATGACAAACGTCCACTTTCATGTTTCGAGTGGGATCAACTTACCGTTGAACAGAGTCAACACTTTGTCTTTACCCCTTTTCTGATGTGAGGTCTAGACGTAAAGATATCCAAATTGCGTTTCTACTATTTGCAGCATTGCTTCTTGCAAGAATGTCTTCCATATAAAAGTAAAATTGGTACAGCGTGAAATCCTTTCATAACTGAAACGAAAATCAATCAAAGTGAATTGTGAATCGTAAATTGAATCAAATTGGGGCCTGGTGAATCAAATTGATGTTGGGGATCTGAATCAATACCCAGTCCTAAAGAGTATAGTATGGATTGGTGTGTAACAAAATAAAGAGACCAATGTTACTGGTTTGCTTGTGCAAATGCTGTAAAAGGTTAGAGTACATAAAGGTAAAAACTATCAGCAAATATTGGCAATTTGGACGATTATTTTGGCTGGCGTTTGAAGGGGCACAAGTAGCATGCCAGGGTGTGACGTTTTTAAAGACGAGACACTAACTTCTCCCATCCTGGTGCACTTAAATTGACGTGTTCCGACAGGTATTTTATACATCAGACAACACGCTCTCATTTTCAGCATTCACAGACAACTGGCTCAGCTGTCGTTGAAAAACAATGGGGAATGTTGACTCTTTTCATCTCTAATCGTAATACACACTTATCTAGTTTAAAAACACTGAATTGATATTGGTACAACATTATTTCCACACAAAGAGGAGCATGTAAAATCATGTCACGTCAGAATAGCTTTGTTATCAGGTTAAAAAAAATGGAAAAAAAATAGAACCTGCCTCTTTAAATACTTTCCTGACGGACAGTGCCCCTCCCCCAATGTAGCCCCCACTACACACGCGCGCACGCACACACACACACACACACGCACGCACGCACGCACGCACGCACGCACGCACACACACACGCACGCGCGCCCTTAGATGTCCGGCAGCAAACAATGGAATTCAATACCCGATGCATAATATTACATTTAAAGAAGGAAAGTAAATAAAAAACAAAAACCGCGATGCTCCATCCAGCCCATATTGGTGATCACGTGATGCAGGAGGACTTTTACTACGATGTCCCCCCCCACCCCCCCCTTCCCTCCTCCTTCTGTCACTTAGGGAGGCTTTAACCCACCACAACATGGATTCTGGAGGAAGCGGCTTACTACAACAATCTACAAAACCATATAAGATGGAAAATGGCCGTGTGGCACACAGACACATACAAACACAGACAGACGCATTCATTTGGGGGGTGGCAGCTGTGTAGACATTTTATTGTCATTCTAAACTGCATGAGAGGGGAGAAGGGTGGGAGGGGGCTTGTGGAGAGGCCGTATGGTCCAAAATAATAAAGAAGGTCAGAGAGCAAGCCCACGTTGTGGAGTCACATTATTGAAAGCGGTGGGGGAGGAAAAACTCAGCCCCCTTGTGCAATTTCACTTGGTTGTCAATCTATTATCTGTTCCAATTTATCGCTCTGGCGTTTCAAATGTTTCGCTTTTAACGTTGCTTCTCTCTCCCTTTTTCTGTTGTTGGGTAAGAGTGTTATGGAGAATCTAAGGTTTCAGGATGTTGCTGCAGCAGCTGCTACTGCTGCTGCTTTCTATTCCTGCCCTGCGCTACGCTCACAAAAGGCTTCAAACGCAACAGTTTTAGCACGTAGCACCTTTTGTGGCAAACCACACTTTCGAATATTTCTTTTTAATAAATTACCAACCTGAACATTTCACTCGCATATAAATGAGTAATACACGCGGGCGGCGGAATACACTTTTGAAAAATAAATGTGTGGATAAAAGTTTAAATAAACACTCGAAGAGGTGACAATGCCTACGGTGGAAGCTAACCCCTAGCGGCCGCTTACCTGCGCATAAAGTTCCCAGCAGAAGTGAACAAGTCAGCCACGAGAAAGACATGTTCCGTCTTCAAAAACACCACCACGGAGGTCCACCGTTTTGGTTCGGTCCCGCACATCCACCCCTCAGCCCCGGCGGAGTCTAACCGACCGCAGGCCCCCCTCTAAGCTAAAGCCTTCCGCGGCTCGTAAGCGCCGCCGCCGCCGCCGTCGCCACACCACCAATCACCACCACCACCACCACCACCGAGAAGAAAAGACAAGGGGGCAGATTAGTCGAGCCGCCGTGTTTGCTCGTTCAGTCCCACATGGCTTCAGAAAAAAAGAACGCTGAAGGAGAAAGGAGCGTTTATCGTTCCCTCTGGCGGTGCACAAGCGTGAAGAGTGGTTGTGGTTGGAAGCGCAGCGTCGCGAGGTCGCCCGGGGTTTACGTGCATGTTAGTGTGATGTGTGTCCAAAATGGCTTCGAAACTGGGAGCGGGGGGGGGCTGCGAGCTGGGAAAACCCGGATGTGTAAACACAAAGGGGGGAAATCAGGCAGCCCCAGCCGAGGTGACCTCAACGCAACTCCACTAAATTCGCCTAAAACGCTGTCGTTTCACACCTAAATAAAATACTTGCATTTTATTCGAAGGCGGACTATATATTCCGGCGACGACCAAGGGAAATTTGGTTGTGGAAGCCCCCCCGAGGATGAACGTGTTTATTAAGCATCTCGCTCGTTGTCCTCGGATTACTGGGGCTACAATTGCGAACTTCCTTTTGCGTTTCCATCGTTCTTTATTTATTAAAATTCGCATCGTCAACATTATTAAAATATTTGTTCAACATAGGCGAAAATATAAATCTATAATATCATGGAAAAAAATATAAATGATTCGTTTATCTGCACAATATTAATCAAAGACAATATTTTTCTGTTTTATATGTTTAATATATTGATGGTGTCTCTTGAAAAAACAAAACAATACATCACTATCGATATTCCCCCAATCACGGCGTTTCTCATCATTTATAATGATATTTTGCCAATACGATATGTATAAAACGTGATAATCAGCGGCGTGCCACGAGGTTCATGACTGGTGAGGGACTGACTCTCCTGTAGTCAAACATAAAAATAAGAATCTAAAATAGATCATTAGCCCGTATTTCAAATTTGACCTGAATCGAAACAGGCACATACAAACAGAGGCAACTCATGCAGCAAATGAGCCAGGAATCAGGTTATCTGTAGGTAATCTCTCTGAAAACTATTGATGTAACTCAAGACAAAAATGGCTTCCTCATGAGCCACCTTGTAACTCAATGAGATGAGGAGAGCTCATTAAAGGTTCAAAGTGCAATAAGGGTGGAATTAGAGCTGCCGGGGCCTGCGTGGATGTTGGAACATTATGAGAAAAACTACGAGGAGGGGAAATTGACCTACATGCTAACATGCTATCGCTCATGTAGCTGTACATGAATTAGTCCGATCAATCGGACAGACGAGCCGGGAAGAAGATCCAGTGCAAGAAGCATATCAAACAAAGAGGAAGTAGAAATATTTTGGACAAATAAGGCCATGCTTTCCGATCTCCTCAGTTATTGCAGATGTCTACTCAGGATGACGTCCACCGCAATAGATAAAAGGTGCTATTTGTTTATATGTAGCAAATAAGGCAATGAAAGTAATCAAATGAAGGCACAGTATGTGCTCTATACATCTCTCATTGTATTGAGCCTGCGGGTCTAAATAATGTTTTACAGAGCGACACCAGGTGGTAGCAGAGGTCTTGAGAGAAGGTAAAGCTCCCTCCCATCTGTGTTGTATAAATACATGCAACATTTCTGCAGTCTTTTGTTCTATGGAGGCCACGCCGCGTCTATGGCACAACGGCAGGGGCTCTATGCTACCTTTCCAGGTTTCTTTTTTTTTCCATTCTCGTGTTCTACGGGTGAACATTATGGCTGTCGATATGTGACTATTCATCTCCAGCTTAGTGGCGGATCCAGTAGTGTACAGATCATGAAGACCCGAAGCTTTACATGACACTGTCTCAGTTATCTGTCTTAGTATTCCAGTTCAACAGGTGTGCCAATGGAAAGTATCCAGGTTCCCTTTGTTTTATTGCATTTCATTCATCGAGTTTGTTTATTTGGGTAAATTGAGAAGAGACCATCATTCTGTCAGCAAAAGTGGTGGTCATTCATAAACTGACCAGAATACAAACTTGAAAATAATCTGTCTTTTAGTACAGTAAAGGATGTTTAGTTCTTCTCACTGTCAATCAAGACTTACTTTCACACAATAGCAAGCCAACAACATGACGGGGAAGTCATTATTTATCATACCATCCACAGTCAGTTTCCTGACATAAAATGTACACCGTCTTGCTCAACGAATCCACAATTGAAGCAGGAACAAACCTAAGTGAAGTGCAATGTTTGGAATTGTGAAGAATTAAGAATTTTTTGAGTCATTGAGCTTTGATGATTTGGATGAATGAGCCACCATTCGCATTATGCAAAATGGGATCGACCGTCTGTGGAAATTGTGAAGTCTGATTGACTGTTAGCAAGCAGTCAGTGCGTGACATAGAAGCAGACTATGAGCTTGGACAAAAAAAAAAAAAAAAAAAAAAAAAAAGCAAAGACATTGGCATCGTCTAATAAATTATGCTTAGCAAAGCGTTTACATTTAGTTCACCTCTGCAACATTGCTTGGACTTCGTCTCTCTGGATTGGCAGATTGGGGTGATGGTCTCCCTTTTTAAGGAGGGGAAGTCGAATGTCAGATCCAGGAGGGGCAGTGTGATTTTCGCCCTGGCTGTGGAACAGTGGAGCGGCCTCGCCAGGGTCTTTTGTTGTGTCTTTGATGTAGTGGTGAAACCCGGATGGTTCTGCTGCCTTACATTCCACCCCCCACCCCTATCTTGCATTAACGCAGGAAGCATTATTGGTGTTAGCTGGTGAGAGGATTTGCTAGGCTCGTGGGGCCAGCTCATCAGCAAGCTTTGCAGAAGCCCGATTACGATCATCATCATTTGAATCAGGTCTGTTGGAGGAGGGAGACATGTAAAACAGGCTGGACGGGGGCTCTCGAGGACCGGACTTGATCCCTGTTCTTAAAATAGCTCATCAATGATGGGGCATTGTAATTTCATTTCCTTGGAATGCTGTCGAAAGTGATCATTTCAAAATGCAAAACACTTGCAGAGATTTATAGGAACGAACAGTTTCATAGTGAGACTTATCTGTTTCCCACGTTGTTTAATCATTGTTGACCATTTTTAGTAATTATTATTTTTGTTTAATTTCTGCATGAAAACATGAACGTGATAATGTCATCACATGGATTCATATAGGTACTGTACTTAGTTTTTATTAATAACTTACAATTGTAGAAAATGGAAGCACATTTTTAACGTTAGAAGAGTGTAGATCAGACTGGTAGCCCTTTCACGTTAATCAGTAGCCAAGAAGTAGTTCTCACTTTCCAAAAGGTCGGTGACTCCTGCTGCAGACAATGACAAAAAGCAGCGTTTACCCAAACATCTCCATCCACAGGCCAGAAAAAGCAACTTCGGTCTCTTATGGTAGATGGCAGAGTTGGGGCCCGAGCGACAGTTATATTTCATTTCTCTTCCTGTAAAGCTTTCAATGGTTATGGGAAACACTTTGAATTGTCTTGTACATGAAATGTGCTCCACAAATAAACTTGCCTTGCCTAATTCACATAATGCAGGGAAAAGCGACCCCTGTGTTTTGCTCTAGTCAACACCGGGCCATCATCTGAACATCCTGTGGCCAGTAAAGTCACACCTTGAAAACAAATGTATGTGACTGTAAGAACACAGTTGGGCCATGGCCTTGGCTGAAAAAGTGTGAAAAATGTAAAGCTTCCAAAAACACATCCAGGTGCGACCCACAAAAAAAATAAATAAATAAAAAGCACATTCACAGGGATTGATATTCTTCAAATTTGTATGGTTAGCTGGGAGTTCAAATGAGTTTCTAATTATTTGTCATAAATTTTATTGAAGAAGGTGTAAACCTCCTCAGTGAGAAAAAAAAACTGCCCTAAGGGTTGATCTTTGGCAACTTCCTGTGGCTGTACTGAAGGGTGTGTGCTCGTGTGCGTTACGCCAGTGTTGTGGGTGGAGTAGGCAGGATTGGACAAATAAAGGTGAGTTTGTTACTCATGTCCAGCCAGGAAATGATTCACATGTTACGATTTTATTTGTCACGTGTCATGATAAAAGATCATATACACGTTTGTACACATTGTATTCGACCTGGAGGAATAAAATCGTTGCATAATTCTCTTTAATGGCATGCAATTTTTCATTGCAAGGTTAAAGGGATGTCAGCACTCCATATTGGCACACCGGTCTTTATTGTTTAGCTGAACATGTGTTCGTAAGAGTGAAATTGCAACAGTGCTAGCTGAAGAATATAGGTAGAGAAGTGTGGAGGATTTCGGGAGGTGCTGGGAGTGGCAGGGTGACGTGTCAGACTCTGGTCATGAATTTATCCTTCATTCCTTTCAAGCATGTTGGGACTCATTCCTGGCCTCCCATCCCAATGCACTTCTTCTCTGGAAAACATTTCTCTTTTGCTCGGATATCCTTAAGTCAGGCAAAAAAAAAAAAAAGCTACAAAAGTACATGATGTCTCGTTTTACTGCACCAAACTCATCCAAACATGCCACAGTTTGTTCACCGAGACACATTTGGGATGGGACTGAAAAGCGGCTCGATCAAACTTTTCCCCACAAATATTGAATGTCGAATTGTCTGAACATAATAATGCGGCCACTATTTTCATTTTGATATTTTTGTGCATGGAATGATTCTGTCATCATGTCTCTCGCACATTCTCAGATCCCACATGTTCATACGTGGGAGTGAAAGTAAAGATGTGATTTATCGCACTTACCTGAGATTCTGCTGAGGAGCACGGCAGGAATTCCAGGATTCCACGTTAACCTCAGAACACGATGAGTTTACCTTGAAGACATGTATGTGCAGATCTATCTCATTACAGATGCATGAACTAAATCTGCTGAATGTGATTCATGCAGTCAGTCACCTTTAGAGAACAGACATCGTCAGAGCACCTGCGGGACAGTGAAGCAAGTCATCATTTAAAAAAAAAATGAACATTCATTTTATTGGGGCATGTAGCGACTGGTTGACTTAAGAAGCATCTATAGTCGGCCTAAAACCAGTCAATACTGTGGTGAATTGACCTACGAGTGACCAGACTGCCATCCGGCTGAGAAACAAACAACTACATAGCTAAGCCTTTCAGCTCGCTAGCTTAATGCTAATGTTAAAGAGTCCTGTAAAGGCGATTTGATATGTACAGTAAAGATTTTAAAGTGGAACGAGCAGGGTCCATTTGCCAAAAACAAAATACTTTGAAAGTACAAAGTACATTGAGCACATAATGGAAAGCAGGAGTGTTTTGTTACAGTGTGTCACAAGTTCGCTCATTTCTGGAATGCAAGCATGTGTGCGACAGAGGATGACTTTGTAAACTGAAATCACCGAACTGGTGTAAAGAGGCAGAGGGAGACCACTTACAGGGTGGAAAATCTTGTTTTGTTTTGTGTGGTTTTTTTTTTTTTTTTTTTAACTCTTTTATTGCCTGGAATGCTTTTTTCCTCACTGGCGCAGTGATGAGTTGGATCACAGCTTAGTTCACAAGCACTTTTCTTTGTATTCAGTGTGTCTCTATTTTTTTTTAATTCACAACAAGCTGGCACCAAAAATCAAGTGTGCCTCTTTTTTGAGATGTTACTTATGAGGGCAATGGCTAAATTATGACACAATAAACACAAAGTGACCAAAATGCAAAAATTAATTGACCTTTCTCATTGTGTTTCGACCCAGGCAGAACCGGTTATTCCGCTGAAAGAAGACACCTTATAACTGTTTGAGTATACAGTACATGCGAGGTGTTTTTTTTTTTTTTTTGGTTTTGTTTTGGCTTTTTTGTTACGTAACATTTGATTTGTTAAGAGAAGAAAATCAAAACCATAAAACTTCTTATTTTGTGTGTAAACAGGAAACAATGAGCAGCAAATACAAAATGAGAACACTCGCAAGGAGCTGCTGCGGCACGCCCAGCTGCTTCCGCCCAGCCTGATTTATGCTCACCAGGCCACGCCCCCCCACGGGCACACATACAACAACAGGAGAGTTGCTGGTGTGTTTTTCAGCTTTTCCCAATGTGCGATGATTAATGGCAATTCCATTCTCAACAGGGAAAATTTGCTCTACGAATAAGGAGTAAAACAAACTTGGTTTTGATTCGGGAAAAAAACGGGTGTGTATTAGAGAGGATGGTAAAATGTTTACTAGCAAATGAGCGCTTTGAAGGGCAGAGGGAGTTATTTCACCCTCGCCCACTTTGAACACGGTTCTTTCAACGTGATAAGGCTGATTACTGTTTCTGACCTCTGGTGCTCTTCCCATGCTCGACTTAACTGGAATTAAAACACTGACCAACAAACACTTTTGTATGTTTCTCCCCATGTCAAATGTGATCAAAAGGAGATTCCAACCTGCAGTGGGCTCTAAAGCCGACATTGAAACAAGAGAATCTGCTTTCCAAGGAGATTCTCAAGGTCAACAGTTCCAAAGCATGACTCTAATAATGAGATACAGGAACAGCATTCTTCCCCAGTTTGCCCTCTCCCGTTTTCCACCATTATTTTTGCCTTTTGTACAGTATGTGGGCGGCTTCTTTCTCCCTCTCCCTTTCTGTCTGCCCTTTCTCTCCAGGCACACAAAGCCCACGTTGTTTGCTGACACGTTGTGTTGTGAGGAACAAGTGGTGAGTCTCATGAAATGCCAACGACACCATCAAAGAGTCAGGAAATCAGCAAAAAAAAAAAAAAAAATGCAAAACGCCATAGGCTGGCTAACGAAGAACATCCGTGTTGCGACATTATAACTAGAGTGGCAATGATTAATTGACAACAATGATCATTTTTGATAATCGATTCATTGTTTCAATACCTTTTTGAAATAAAAGTTATCCAAATCCTATTAAATGTGTCTACTTCCAGATTATTTATTTAGGCGGCATGGTGGTCAACTGGTTAGTACGTCGGCACCACAGTGCAGAGGTACAAGGTTCGATTCCGGCTCCGGCTTTCCTGTGTGGAGTTTGCATCTACTTCCTGGGTTCTCTCCGGGTGCTCCGGTTTCCTCCCACGTTCCAAAAAACATGCATGGCAGGTTATTGGAACCCTTTAAATTGTCCCGAGGTGTGACTGTGAGTGTGAATGGTTGTTCGTCCATGTGTGTCCTGTAATTACCAGTTCAGGGTCTACTCCGCCTACTGCCTGTTGATGGCTGGGATAGGCTCCAGCATGCCTGCGACCCTCGTGAGGATAAGCTCATTAAAAAAATGGATGGATGGATGGATTTTTAATTTTTTTTTGTATTAAAGTTTCTGTACTTCTATTCAAGTACAGGATGAAAAGGACATTTACCACCTCTGCATACATTGAAAAAAAAGTACTTGATTTTCGATTGGACATGTTTAAAATGCGTTACACTCACCCATCATTTGTTTATTTTGGAGGAAAGCACTGGAAAATGACATCGGCTTACCACATCTTAATTATGTGCATGACAAACATGTTCGAAATAAGAAAATCAATTTTTTTTTTTTGTGTATTTACAGCCATGAACAAGTTCACACCTACGAACGACAGGATTCTCCTCATTAATTCTTCTAATTCCTTTCCCCTCCTCTTTCATCTATAACTGCTTCAAACAACAAAGGGTATGCAGAAAAGTGGTTAAGATCTATCTTAAGTGTTGTGTTGTATTATTTTGTTGTTGTTATTACTTCAAGATGGCGCCGCGAGAGTGGCTACCTTTACAGCAGTTCCTCTCATCTACATTTTGTTCTTCTACTTTCTTCCTTTCATAACTTTGCGGCTGTAAATTGGGAATTTCTCCATTGTGAGACGAATAAAGGTTTTCTTATTCTTATTGGACAGTTATTAAACAGACCGATGATGTTAATTTTGAAATATATTTGAAATCAAGTTGCGATTCCAGGCTGCGTGGGATGAGTGGGTTATGGTGTGCGCGCGTGCGTATGTGTCAGTGCAGTCGAGGGAGGGGCAATCCCAAGTGAAAAGTGGACACCGCGCAACCCCTCCTTACATTTTCTCGGTGTCAACTGCGCTCCTCGCAGCGAGGATTCGCAACTTTTCAGGAGAGTCCGAACGAGGTGACATATGGAGGGGCAAACGTCAAGTGTACCGTTGCGGCTGCTGCTCGCCTTCTTGCTGGGATGCGCCCGACCGTCTTCAGCCTTCAACCTGGACACCGAGGACGTCGTGCGCAAAAACGGAGATCCAAAAAGCCTCTTTGGCTTCTCCCTTGCCATGCACCGGCAGCTTGAACCCGTGGATAAAAGAATGTGAGAGCCATTTTTTTTTCCCTCGAGACTTTTATTCTCACGTTGTAAAGTTACTTTTTTTGGGGGGGGGGGTAATAATTACGCACACGTAAATGTTTACGACCTTGTTTTTGGGTTCACATGTATAGATATGAGTTGCTTTTCCCACGCCAGTGGGTCTGCGCTATTCAACCTTTGTTAATGTTTAAGAAATCTTGACTTATCTGTTTAAAGTTTAATAATTAGTGAGCCGTTGGGCCCCGACTTGCGCGTTTTCCAAGCGCGCTCACGTTGCGCCGCAGGTGATAGGGAACCGAAAACATTTTGAGGAGGAAAATAAATAGTCATGTAAAGTCAGGTGGAAAAAAGAATACTGTTTAAGATTAAGAACACATCCTATCAATGGTTCCCATGTACATATATGCTAGTTGAAAAAGCTTTGTTTCATAACAACTAGCAATCCGGTTTTTCATTTTGTAATTAGGAATACTTCATGCTTTGAATGAAGGATTTGTTTAAAACAGTGGTTGGTAAATTTTAACACCAAGTACCACCTCATAAACAGTGTCGCTGTTCTGAAGAGCCTCGAATCTTCAAGTCCCATCCGTTTGACCTAAAATACAGTGGCGCAATAGGCCGAAGCGTTCATCGAAAAACAAGATAGAGTTTCTATTCCTTAAAAGTATCTTTAAAATTATTGTAAGACAAAGTAACATAATTCACACTTCAAACATTAACACTGATTTTAAATAAAGGGAGAAAAAAAATGGTCTGATGTGGTCCATCAGTCGATACCGCTTATCCTAAATAGATTCTTGGATGGGCTAAAGCCTGATGATCCAAGTAAAACCTTTTGCAGAGTAAAATGTTAAATACAAGTTTTAGCTAAAAACATTCAAAAACAAAGATACTAACACTAATTGCATATGCATCGAACTTAAACGCTGATTACAATTCACTGCCTTGAGGCATTAATTATTACCCTCACCACTAGAGGGAGTTTATTTACCCCCAATTCATCTACGTCATCGGTTAATTCAAGGAAATTAATTCATCCATTCAATCCACTTTTTCAAGCCAGTGTTTACTAACCTTTCTCGGGGGAACATATTTTACATCCGAAAAGTGGATACAGAGATTAATTGTGTACCTTTGTGCCACCTAGTGGAAGGGATTGTAATTGTTCTACCTGTCACGATATGTCGTTGGCATCGGTAGAATAAATACTTTCGCACCAAGTCACAGCAAACAAATGCACCCTGGGCACCCTTGTTGGGAATCAGTCATCGAGAGAACTTTTTTTTTTTTCAGAGTCAATTCTATTGGTTGAATACAAATGCAAATACAAAAGAGATTTAGACGCATGTATGTGAAACACCAGATTCCAAACTTGGATATGTGTGTGCATGCTTATGCAACGCGACATTTTTTTGGCAAGATCTTCATAGAGCCCTCACCGAGGTGGAATGAGTTCTTTTCAAAAATGAATATGGGAGCTTATTGGTTTTTCATAACAAACGGTGAAACGTGTGTGTATGCGTGCGTGTCCATTTCTGCCCCTTCCTCATTTAAACTTTTGTCACAATCCTATCCCAGCCACGTGTGCAGCAAGTATTTGAGTCATATCTTATTCGGGTCTTCATGCCCTACAGCGACGTGTTGTGCATGTACTTGCAGGTGAGGGCAGGAGGAGATGTTACGGTTATGCGCTTGTGCGTGTGTTTGTGTTTGCATGAGTAGGCGTGTGCCATCACTGGCAAACCGAGAAGTCTGTTCGCGAAAGGGAGGGTAGAAAAACTCGGCCTGAGTTTGACCAATGCATGCTTGCATATTTTAGATGAAAGGGTGCATGCAGGTGTGCATTTTATGGACCCTTTATTAGGTACACTTGCGCAATCGAACGAGCGCCAAAACAACAGCACTGTGACTCTCATGATTTTTTGCTTTTCCTTAAACAACTCTTGTTGGTTCTCATCAAATTATCGCGCAATCTAACGAGCGCCAAAACAACAGCACTGACTCTCATGATTTTTTGCTTATCCTTAAACAACTCTTGTTGGTTCTCATCAAATTATTTAAGTGTGCCTAATGTTGTGGCATGCAAGCGAGGTACTGGGGCCTTGGTATTTGCTACACAACAAGGAGGAGTGTCAGGTTTTTGTTCTCTGGAGTTTCTCTTGCCTCAGGTTATGTAAGGTTATCCGACATCAAACACCTTTAAAAAAAAACAAAAAAAAACAGGTGAAGCTGAACAGAATCTCCACATAAATAATTCATTCGTCTGGACAGCAAGCAGAAGAAATTTTGAAGAGATTTGGGATGGGCTCTTGGCAGACATTTTGTGGAAAAATCGAGTAGTTGGGCAGCATATGATTGCACTGGCCGACCTCTCT
>NW_017806235.1:1476848-1509265 GCF_001891065.2 Hippocampus comes
CCCCGGAAGGCCTGCTTTGGTTTAAAAAAAAAAAAAAAAAAAAAAAAAAAAAGAATAAATTACACCTCTCTCTTTGGGATGCCTCTGTTATGGTCATTCTGTTGCTCTGGCCTTGGCGTCCCAGTGATTCTGCACTATGGTATGTGTGCGTGTTTGTGTGAAAACACTCCAGCGCACACACACAAACACACCGTCTCTGTTTTTCTTTGGTCTTCCTGTCGACTGAGACAGCATCATGGGGCTTCCTCCTCTGTTGCTCAATGATAAGTTTAATAGGCGGGTCACTGTCAGTGAAACGGTGGGTCATCCACGAGCGCATCATGTCAGCGCTGTATTAGTTTTCAAATCAGAAATTAACAATAATGGCTTGTTCCAAAATTTTTTTAACGTTCATGCAATAAGGGCTTTGGTCACGAGAAAATGGTTGCAATATCTCGATGTGATTGTGGATTACATATGACACTTTTAAATTTAGTTTTTAGCAAGCCTCGTGGAACTTGACATGCTTGATTTGCTTTCGCGGGCCGAACAAAAGCATCGGCTAAAAGATGACATCCTTGTTTTTTGATAGCACTCCCCTCGCTCACAGTTCAACGCCATGTGGCATTTGCCTCAAATCCTCAACCTACAAAGGGCGCCCTGTGTGTGCGCGGCCAGAGATAGAAGGCATCCTTGAATCGGGCGCTGTGTTAAAGGCCGGAATGCGACACACAACAGGAAGCGCGAGTAGAGTGAAGATGACAGTTTCAGCTGCTTACACTGCCCAGTGCGCAATTGATGGAGCCACAGATGGTGTTTTTCCTAATATATTCCCAACTTGGGTCTGTTCCAGGCTACTGGTCGGAGCCCCGAGAGCCAAAGGCTTTAGCGGTCAAAAGGCATCGATAACGGGGGGACTCTACAGCTGTGACATGAGCTCACCCTCTGCAGGCTGCGTGCGGGTTAATTTTGACGAAGACGGTGAGTTGAGGGTTTTTTTTTTCCCAACTACTCTCTGAGCTTTTTCAGTAATTTCACATGAATTGACTGTGCAGAGGACACCAAGAGAGAAAGCAAAGAGAACCAGTGGATGGGAGTGACGGTCAACAGTCAGGGGCCAGGAGGCAAGATTGTGGTAAGACAACCAAACTTTTTTTGACAAGTTCATGCCACTGTTACCGTAAGGAGTTCAAATAGTGACAGTACTGGACATTATTGTATTTCGGTCAAACTCAATAATCAAAAATAAACGTCTTACAGATGGTTTCACATCATGGATCACTTCAATATAGTTCCATGAAGCCAATTCCTATTTTGCAGTTTTCCAGACAAAAGAGAACAAAAACTGTGAATGAGTTATGTTTATCACTGAATAAAAAAAATTGGTTAAAATGCGTATGAATAGCTGTCGCTCGGGTTCACTTCAAGAGGTACACCTGGAATGAGATCGGAGCAAATACTGTAATTCCCCCGCTGTGCCGTAGATGGCTGAAAAGTGCATCGAAACTGTGCTCTCCTTGCCCATGTACGAGGGGATTCCAGTAAAAAAAAAAAATCTCCAAACTAAAAATGTATAGCAGGGGTGCAAACGATGAGCCACGATGACGTGGCGGAACATTGTACCGTACCGAAAATTGTTTTTTCCCCGATGTAGACTTGTGCCCATCGATACGAGCGCAGGACCAATGTGAATAGCCCCATCGAATCCCGTGACATCATTGGCCGCTGCTACGTGCTGAGTCAGGATTTGCAAATCGACCCTCTATCCAGCGAGGATGGAGGAAGCTGGCATTTTTGCGACAGCAGGCCGAGAGGTCACGAGATGTTTGGCTCCTGCCAGCAGGGCATGTCAGCCACTTTCGACAAGGACTACCATTACCTCATCTTTGGGGCTCCGGGAGCTTACAACTGGAAAGGTGAGACTGTATGATTGTTCGGTGCATTTAATGCTGGGGGACCGATGTCATGAAAAGCTTTGCATTTGGTGGGGTGTAATAGCAAACTCAGTCAAATTTAGCTGTACCACTACTCCCTCCTCATCTTCTAATCTAGGTGTGGTCCGCCTGGAACAAAAGAATGACACCCTCCTGGAGATGGGCATTTATGACGACGGCCCTTTTGAGGCAGGGGATGAAAACGAGAAGAATCCCGATCTTGTCCCTGTCCCTGCCAGCAGCTACCTCGGTGAAGCACTCACTCGCCACGGCCGCCATGCGCGCACAATCTTCCACATACACACACACACACACGGCACTTACTCGCCACGGCCCCCATCCGCGCGCAATCTTCCACAGTGTCACAATTTCACAGAGGTGGCAAAAGTACTGAAGTAAAAAAAAAAATAAAAAATTATATATTATATATATATATACACACACACACACACACACACACACACACACACACACACACACAGAGTATGAAATGTACTTAATAAAGGAGTAAAATGATTATACAGTTAGCTACAGTAATGAAGTCCCCATACATGTACTCTATTTGTTAAGGCTTTGTCTCGTGGTCGCAGGTTTCTCCCTGGACTCGGGCAAAAGCCTGATCAAGAAAGGCCAGCTGACGGTGGTGGCGGGCGCTCCACGGGCCAACCACAGCGGCGCGGTAGTGCTGCTCAAGAAAGGCCCCGATACGACGAACATCTTGCTGGAAGAGTACACGCTGGAAGGGGAGGGGCTGGCTTCATCATTCGGTTACGACCTGGCCGTGCTGGATCTCAACGGGGACGGGTGAGTAAAAGTGGAACGGCGGAATCTTTTTTTTGGGTCGCATTAAAAGTTTTGGAAGGTGGGTAGTAAGAGTATCTTACATGCTGGCGGTGTCGTTTGCTAGCTGGGAGGACATCGTGGTGGGAGCGCCTCAGTACTTTGAGAAGGATGGCGAAATCGGAGGCGCTACGTACGCCTTCGTAAACCAAGCCGGAAAATGGGACAAGGTCACCCCCATCAGAATAGACGGACCGAAGGACTCCATGTTTGGCCTAGCTGTGGAAAATCTGGGAGATATCAACCAGGACGGTTACCACGGTGAGGCTTCCGCTTCATTAATTTGGGGAAAGAAAAAGTCTGTTGCTTCTCTCAAAAATAGTATATTTTTAATGCAGATGACATTTCGGCTGCATACGGTAGTTATACAGAATTTAACAGCCGTTGGAATTATGAGGGGGGACCTTAAAATTTGAGAACCCCTCCCTTAAAGTCACGATTCTTTTTCACTCGAATAGATTTTGCAGTGGGAGCCCCTTACGATGATGACGATTCAGGAAATGTCTACATCTACCATGGATCAAACACAGGACTCCAATCCACCAAAGCGGCACAGGTGCGCAAAGAAAACCTCTTGGCCCAGCATAATGTTGACAAAATGTTATCTATCACCTCTGAACAAACGTTCATTTTTGCTGTAGATTTTGTCTGGCAAGCCTTCAGGAGTGACAATGTTTGGTTACTCCCTAGCGGGTAACATGGATCTGGACAAGAACTCCTACCCCGACCTGGCTGTTGGATCCCTCTCTGACGCCGTCTTTGTGTACAGGTGAGTGCTCCCCGTTTGTTTTTTTTTTTTTTATATCTCACTTCCTGCCCACAGAGAAGCTCAATCCTGTCTTTTCAGAGCCCGTCCAGTCATCGCCATCCAGAAGGAAGTCAATTTCATACCAAGGGAAATTGACTTGACTAAGAAGAACTGTGGGAACAAGTTCTGGTACGCAATCTTCAACTGTGACCAAAGAGCTGTAGCTTGTTGGTTCAAAGCCAATTTGTCTCCTGGTCGGTCTTTCTGACATGCTAATGCTAATGAAAACACAAGTTGACGCGCTCGGTTAATCACTTCTGATCGTGTTCCTCCCTCAGCATGAACATTCAAGCTTGCTTCACCTACACCGCCAACCCCAAGAGCTACACCCCGAGACTGAGTAAGATCAATCCGCCTTCTCTTCAAGAAACACTTTTCCTCTTTGCGTACACCAATAGTGACTCTTACGTCCCTTTCTAGCCTTGGCATACACCATGACGGTGGACGCTGACCAAAGAAAGAAGAATCTCATCCCAAGGGCCTCTTTCACTCAGCAGTCGGCCTCTGACAGCGAGTACGAATCCCAAGGGACCGTCGTCTTGGACACCAAAGGAAGGAAGCAATGCGTCACACGCCAGCTGGCTATACAGGTTCGAATGCTTCTTCGCAGGAATTTAACGACAGAGAGACTTCATCTACATTTAGAACTGCTGGATTGAAGTCACCCGAAATGGGTGAACTAGCTAACCCAGCGCTGAGTGCAAAGGGGCCAGGAAAACAAACCAGTACTTTTTGTACATGTGTAATGTTGGGTGTGAATAATCCTACGTCATCCCACAGGACAATATTCGTGACAAACTTCGAGGGGTGCCCGTCGACGTGGACGTGGAGATCCAAAATAGGCAACGCAAACGTCGACAGAGCTCCTCTGAAATGCCGCCTGTCCTCGACGCTAAAGACACAGTCACAACTCGGCAAGAGGTACGCGAGTCCAAATAATTCCTTGAGTTAGCGTGAGCAAGTACACTACTGAATAATTAGAGAGTAACTTGATGATGATGATTTATTTATTTTTTTTGAATCAAAGCATGAAATACAATTTGACAATGAACCGAGGCACAGCTACTTTGTGGCTCTGTTCATGCTAAGACAGCGATAAGCTAGCAAGACATTCTGAATAGTCATGTCATGTATCTTACATCATGCTGCTCCGTATTGTGCTCATATCTCGGTAGGTTCAATTTGTGAAAGAGGGTTGCGGCAGTGACAATATTTGCCGCAGTAACTTGAAGGTGGCGCATCGCTACGGCTACAAGACAGCTAAAGACGACACCTTCACACCTCTACCATTGTAAGAAAGAAGAAAAAAAACAAACATTTTGTCTTGATTGTGCACCTCCGTGTTTTTGAGAAGCCTTCATCTTTGCGTTTAGGGAGAATGGTGTGCCGGTGATCTCGTTTACCAAGCAGAAGGACATCGCCTTGGAGGTCAAGGTGACCAACCAGAATGGAGACGACGCACACGAGGCTTCGGTGGTCGCTTCCTTCCCGCGTGCCTTCACATACTCGGCTTTCCGCGGACCGCCCAATGTACGCGTTATTGCACACACCCCACCGCGCGCGCACACAAATTCACACGCTTTTTGGATGTCGTACTTTTGCGGATGCGATTGAAAGACTCTGATTCCAGGTTGTAACTTGCACGGCCAATAAGAACGGCTCTCAGGCGACCTGTGAACTTGGAAACCCCTTTAAACGGGACTCTGTGGTGAGTGCGTGACTCCTCTGTCGACTCCATCTGGTCTCATCTCTCTTCAAAGTGGGATGTGAACGATTCACTACAGTTCACTTTTATTTCACTTTGAATTCAATGCATTTGTATTTAAGGTTAATGTCCGCAGTGAGTATCTTCCTTTGTGTAGAGATGTTCAAGTGGTTGACCGCGGCTAGTTGCTATGGTAGTCTGAAAAGTTGCTAAATCTGCCAGCAAAGTGCTAAAATGGATTCTGTGAAGCAACTTTCAGCATTCTTCCTGAAACAACTGTCGCCCATGTGGCTTTTTGTGTGTGTGTGTGTGTGTGTGTGTGTGTGCGCGCGCGTGTGTTTCTAGACAACCTTCTACATTATTCTGGGAACAACAGGCATCTCGCTGAACACCACCGAATTAGAGATTGAGCTTCAACCTCAAACGTAAGTTGAACTGGCCATATTTGGTACACTACCACATTTGTAGTCCTTCTGCCAGCACGTCTCCAAAAATATAAGGGTGGGCAAACGTTTGTGCCCACTTTTGATTTTCAAGACGGACAGATGGGCCAGGAAAAATACGTAAAATAATTCATTTGCGTCTTACAATAATAATTCAGTCAAATTTATAAAATTACATTAGTTATGTATATTATAATTAATAAACTGACAATTAAAAAAAGAATTAGAATGTATCTGTGGAATAGTTAATTTTATTAATATTAATGTAATTTAGCAATATTATTTCAATATTCAGTCTTGAATTTTTGGCCATAATTCCAAAATATACGTTTGCCACAAACACCACAAAGAACATCATACCTACATTCAAGCATGATGACGCCATCTTGAACAGGGGGCTGTTTTTCCTCAGATGGAACTGGGGCCTTCGACACGGTGGAAGGAATTATGAACACTTCCAAATAGCAGTCAATCCTGGCTTCTTCAGACTTCTGATTGAGAAAAAAAAAATGTCAGGAAGAGCCTGTGATAGGGGGGTGTGCACACAATTGCAACCACATTGTTTTGTCTCATTTTACTTTTACTTCTCTGCTCGAATATATTTTTAAAAGTAATACAAATGAACACGTCATAGGTCACAAAATTGGTGGATTGTTCCCCACCCCCCTCCTCTGTTTATTTTTCGTCTCAAAAAGCTGGCATTTCATCAGAGCTGTGTCGACTTTTTATTTCCACTTGTAGAGGACGTCCAGTGGGATACAGATTGTTCAAGTGTAGCACATATTACATGCTCTTACATTCTTGTCATGATGGAGGTTGGTGCTTTTGATTCTATGCAGAACCAGCGAGCAGCCGACACTCGCCGCTGTTAAAGCAAAGGCGAACGTGGCCATCACGTTGCAGCTGACTATAACAGGGTAACCAAACTAAATTTTAAAAATCTATATAAAAAACATACACCTGGACAGAATTGAAGGCAAACTGCGTGTCTTTCTTTTTTTTCCCAGGCAAGCGCAGCCCTCACAGGTGCAATTCTCTGGAAAGATCAGAGATCAAAATGCCATGAGGACAGAAAGCGACATCGGAATGCCCCTCATGCATCAGATCAGAGTGAGCACAGAAGAAAGTCGGCCACCCTCCGTAGCTGTGACTTCCTCTTCCTCATCCTCCTCTGCAATGGTTCATTGTAATATTGCATATGTCAGATCATCAACATCGGAAGGCGCTTGACGGACTTCGGCACTGCCACCCTTCACATTGACTGGCCCAAGACCACGGAGCAGAACAAGTGGCTGCTCTACTTGATGAAGGTCACCGCCACAGGCGTGAACCACATCGAGTGTACGCCGAAATCGGAGATCAATCCTCTCAAAAAGGTCAGTGGGGAGAAAATGTGATGTGACTTGATGAAACTTATGCCGGGGTGCCACTCGATGGCGCCAAAGCCCTTTCGAAATAGGAATTGGTCTCAAGGATTTATGTTGAAGTAACACATCACAACTAATAGACAAGCTTGGTATATTGGGGAGGAGTTTAGCCTGGGCTGTCTTCGTGATGCGCTTAAATTTTTTTTTTTTTTAAAAGATAAGTTTTGCTCAATTAATTTGAATTGCACTGATATTCAAATGGTTTCTTATCATCGTAGTATGTTTACAGTTAAAACGATTAAAATAGCAATTATATTTATTTTTAGGACATTTTTATTTGGTGGTTTCCGTGAGATCTTTTAGATGAAAAATATCAACCTTGGCTCAATGAAATTTTCGAAACCTTGGCCTAATCTTGTTTGTTTTTTTGTTGTTGTTTTTTTTTAAAGGAAGTCAGCAACAGCAGGATAAGAAGGGCCTCAACAAAGACCAAAGACGGTGACCAAGGAATTATTTCACGTTTGGTGGACAAGAAGAATTCTAAAATTCTGGTAAAAAACACTAGTTTTGTTTGAATCCTTTCACAGCAGTAAATTGTTAAGACATTAACTTGTTGTACTAGAAACAACAAAGTCGAATGATTGCTTACGGTAAGTGTTTGGGCGGTACCGCACTAAATTTAATTTGGTGGTTGGCTGGCTCTCTGGTTACAGTCATGTGACGACGGGGCCAAGTGTGTGAGGATCAAGTGTCCCCTGAGAGGCCTGGACAGTAACGCAGTCATCACCCTTCACTCCCGCCTCTGGAACAGCACATTGTTGGCGGTAACTGCTCTAGGATTATTATTTTTTTTTTTGTATTGTTGTTGACGTTTTCATTTATTCTGAGGAGGGGTGAGGTATTCATCCATCTCTATTCAAGACAAACCCATTATTATCACGATTCCTTTTTTATTTTAACTTGATGATTGGACCCGACAGAACGTAGTGATTGAATAGCAAGAGATTTTGTCCTTATTTGGGGTAAACATATAAGATGTCATTGAACAAATTTGAGATTTTAAGTCTTTATACAGAGCTTTGATATAATTTATGAGTGGATTGATATGCGTAACATTGCTACAGTATTTGATGATCACATAAGCACGATGCATAAATTATAAATGACATTTGTCAGACCGGATTTCCATGATAACGGGCCGCGTTCAAAACACATTGCATATTTATTTCCTTTTTTTCCATTATTATATTATTATTGCTTTCCTAAACAGGATTACAACAAGCTGCATCACGTGGATGTGATCGTCAAGGCGGCACTTCAGGTTGAAAGCACAAGAAAAATCACAGCGATGGAGAATGCTGAGACACAGGTATACACACACACACACACACACGCACGCACGCTAAATGTGACTCAGAAAAGAACAAACTTCATTTCTTTTTTTTTTCTTTTCCAGATGAAACTCACTGCGTTCCCTGAGAGGCATGAGGCCCAATACGGAGGAGTCCCATGGTGGATCATTTTCTTGTCCGTTCTCTTCGCCCTGCTCTTACTGGCGCTACTGGCTTTCCTTCTCTGGAAGGTAGGAACACGAACACACACACGAACACACACACACGTCCAAATATTGTTCAAAATAAGGTGATGATGATGATGTTTATCTAACTACTTGCCTCTCCTCAGTGTGGACTTTGTCGAGTCTGTGGGAAAAAGAACAAACAGGACCTGACAGAAAAACAGAGGCTGACAAATGCGTAAAAAAAAAATATCTAAACAAAACTGAAAGAGAATAAGTAAGACAAATTTTACCCGGCCGCATATTTCTCTTTTGCTTTCTGGTCGTTGGATTTGGGCTTTCCTCACTGAATTACGTGGCTCCTATTATCGCAAAAGCTGAATGGTTTGGTTTTTTCTGATATGACTGTCGCTGGAAATAATATACAGTACAGTGGTACCTCGATTTAACAGTGCCTCAACTTTCCGGTCAAAAAGAATGTGGTGCGCGTGTAGTTACATTTGCAGGGGCATGCATCTAGGAGGGTGATGGTGGGGGGGGAACTTTATATATTACCGGTACATTTATTTATAATGCTAGACAAGGGAAATCAAATAATTTCTTGACGGCCATAAAAAGACGCAGTTGCTAAAAGCGAGGAAAATGTGGCAAAAGTCAAGTATTGTGAAAATGAGGTAAAAAAAATAAAGAGTTCATGTTATTGTTACTGCTGTATATTTGTACACAGCACAATACTGTACAGTGCTGTTTTTCTTTGTTGCCAAAAAATGAAAATGTTTTTTGTGGCGCTGTAACATTATCTGCATTTCCATTGATCTTCGTGGGGGAAGTTGATTTGCGATATTTTACTAACAAGTCAAGGTACGACTGTGCACGCATGGCCTTGGGGAGGCGGCACTTATCTTCAGTCTTGGGCCTTCTGCATCGCTCTGATTTGCTTTTCTTTGCTCGCCGTTGTACTGACAGCCACTCAACACATGAACCCTTTTCTTCTTTCTTCACACTGACATCTTGTCTTTTTTTTTTTTTTTTTTTTTTTTAACGCAGGCAGTGTGGCTTCTTCAAACGGGCCAAACACGAAGACAAAGTTCCCAGTTACAACGCGGTTCGGATCAAACGTGAGGACAGAGACATGAATGCGGATTGGCCAAACCTAGAAAAGAAATCTTGGGTGACAAGCTGGCATGACAACGAACACTATTCTTAACCGTCAATCACATCCTGGCGGAATGTAAATATCAAGACAAGATATTCATTTGTACATTTTTTTTTTCAAACTTGTGCTTCAGGGGGTCGTAAATGCAAGTAGAGACATTGGGAGAAATGTTGTGCAGTGGAGGGTCCTTCACTATTTTTGGAGCTTTGTTTTGTACATTTTGTGTTTTCAAGTGTTGGGGTGTGATGGAGGGAGAAGGTCAGGGAGTTTATAGATCATTTTTTTTGCCATTTTTGTATTTATTTACTCAAGGGGTTCTTTCTGTTACGCACTATACAAGACCAAAGAGTCACATCATGCCAACACGCGTGACTTCTAAATTGTCCCCAACAATGATTCTGTCTTAATTAGTACCTTGTGGATTGACTGCAGTGTACAAAAAAAAGCAAAGCGGGAATTGGCAAATTGATTAAAATTTCAAAAGAATGAATTCAGTTGCCATATTCATGTGTGTATGGTTGGGTAACAATTTTCTAATTAAACGGTGGAAAGTGGACGTTTAAAGCATATTTATTAAAACAAGACATTTTAAAATCATATGTAAAAGTATAAAAACGATAAGTGCTGTAAATGTGAGATTTGTTGGGTGTTCTCCCATCATAACATAAATTAATAAAACGTTTTACGGAAATGCTAACCGAGTTCATCCAAGCTGGTGGAAATGTCGAGTTCTACTAGAGGAGCGACTCGGTCCTCGCACTTCTCCCGCTACCGTGCGACTCCAGAGCGGATGTATTCTCGATGACCACACCCTCACTCTTGAAATTCTTCTCTTGACGCGCGGACGACTCCTTCCACCTTTTCTCCCTTCCCCGCTCTTCTTTTTCCTCATGTTTCTTCATCTCCCTCAGCTTCTTCTTGAGAGACGCGCGGTCACTTTGACACACGCCCATGGCCTGACGACAGAAAGGAAGCAAAATCTGTGACGTGACATGGCAAGGTTTTCCACCAGAGGGCGTCCAATACCCAAATGAAGACACGTACAAAAACATAGAATTATTAATTTTTTTTTTATAGCATAGGCGATCCAATCAAACCTTAGTTGAGATCTGTTTTTGGTCCCAATCTTTATTTTAGATCAGGCTTGCATATTGTATACAAACAAATTATGTCAGAAAAGGCAAGCATATACACAAATTAAAAGCTAACTTCAAACAATTATTTGACTTTTTAAAAAAAAAAAAAAAAAAAAAAAAAAACTGACCTTGAGTTTGTCAGTGTCCATTGTGAGAAGCTGCGCCCCGTCCACACCCTTGGCTGCAAAGTCACTCATGTATTGCTCCATGTTCACGGCCACCAACCACAGACACACCTGCTGGCTGCTCCACTCCAACACAGGTCGACTTTGCCACTGGTAGTTGTTGTTAACTGGCAGAGGATCGTCGTCCAAGGTCTGGTAGCCAAGAGTGGGGGAAAAAAAAAAAGTGGGAAATGCGGTTATAGATGGTCAGAAAATCATCAATGGAGAAACAACTTCTTCAAGCGGAGCAGGCAGGAAATGGGGAAGGCAAAGGGAGGAAAGGAATGGCTTACCTCCGTGGATGCAAAGGTGAATGTGCGAGAGTGTCCACACAGCGAGTGATAAGAGCCGTGACCCCCTTTGCTGAAGCTATCCTTTAGAGAGCCAACATTCTGAAGTAAGGAGCACAAGTGAAGGAGGCTACTAAGGTGGCTTAGGAAAGGATCCTTGCCCACTCTATGTCTCCGCAAGCACATGCAAGCTAGTATGTTAGCGGCATTTTCTTCATACCTGATCTATTCTACCAGATGTGGTCAAGTAAGGCAAACTGCTGCTGGACACGGAACGGAGATTCTCCCTGCCGCCTTTAGGTCTCTCCCCTACCTCCTCTTTCTCCCTCCCTCGCTCTGCAAACCAGGCGAAAGGCAAGCAGGAGGGCATGGAGGTCACAGAGCCTGATGGAGAAACTTCGGCTGGCTCATCCACCAGGTCGCCGCACGACGCCCTGGACAGATTAAAGGATGTGTTGTATGGCAAACATGAGTGACATTTTTTTTTTTCTCCAAATTTCTGACACCGAGCGCCACCGGAAAAAATATGTCTTTCCAAGTACCACAATTGTGACCAACATTAAAATACAGTCGCGCACGAAAGTAAATATACGATATGCGTCTTGGCTCAAGGGCTGGGGAAACAGCCCGAGAGGAAGAGCATTGAACATATTTGCACAAAATGTCAATCCCACCTGCTGTTCCTGGACCTTCTCTGCAGTTTTTCACTCTTCCTCTTGCTTAGGGACTTACGCAGACCACTGCACAAGAACATCAAATCACAGCATCGCATTCAGGAAAACTGAAAAATGTCCGGTCTCGTATTGAAGTCCAAAAGAGAAGTGGTTCAGCGCACCTAAAGTCAGGCATTTTTCTTTTGGATTTCTTGGATGTGGAGGGTTTAACCGGGGGGGCGATGACGGTGGCGATGGTATCGGTGATGAGGTTTGGGGGCGTGAAGACGACGGACACGTCGGCAGGGCTGTGAACCGAGAACGAGGAAGAACTGGAAAGTTCAGCTCGGCCGCTCCTCTGTCCAAGCTCTTCGGACTGCGATTCGCTCTCCCGTGGCCTTTGATCTACTTCCTGCTTCGGCGACAACGTGAAGCATCAGCCGGATGACGACGGCATAAAATGTAACTACGTGCCCGCCGACGTTCTCAACCTCACACCTCTTTCTGAAAACTCTCTCTGAGTTTTTCTCGTGAAGGTGGATGGCGTTTGCACTTCTGGGCCAGCTGACCTCGTGCGATGTGCGCACTGCAGTCTAGTCGTTGGGTGTCAGGAACTGCAATGGACCATTCGGGATCTGACACAAAGATAATACACACAAACCACAAGTGATATATTGCTATTTGCACGTATACGTCAGCCATTTTCTTTTAAGGACAAGAGTATTTAGTTCCAGCTCGTGTATTGGATATCACCGCGTTGTTCAAGTGGCGTAGTTAGTTACTGGTCAGCGTAAAAGTACGATAGATGTCATGAAAGCTGCTGCCTACCCGGGACCGCTCGGTCCACTGCAAGATGCGTCCCTGCCGTCGCTGGGTCTTTTCGCTCCAACTGAAAAAGCAGATGATGATCACGGTTAAAATTCGTGCGAGCTACATGAAGAAGCCGTCCTGACCTGGTATTGAAGCCTTTCAATAGTCTCCCTGTGCTTGTTGTCTCTCTCCTCCATTTCCTGACGCAAATCTGCTTCTCTGCTGTCCGCCTCCTCCTCCCTGAGTAAACGTTGTTTACATGTCGAGTCCCTCAAGTTAAGGGAGAGCCTATCATTGTGCAGTCCAGAGCTAACAGAGTGGAATTAAACGATTACCTGCTCTGGTACTCTCTGACCAGTCTCTTGGCCTTGCCGTACTTGATTTCCAGGCTGTCAGATTGGCTCTGGGCATCAGCCAGTCGCTGGCTCACCACCCTGCACAGTGTCTGGGCCTCTTGCCAATACCTGATAAACACAGAGAGGCTGCTAAAGCAACAAGAAGTAACGTACAGTAAGATTTCAGATTCTAAAACTGTACACTGGCTTGTCGTAATGATAACCACAAAGGTCTTTTCTACGGCAACCTCGGGTGAACTTCTGTATGGCTTACTTTTGTAATGTTTATGTAATATTAGCATCAATGCAAAGGTTAAGATGTGAAATCAATACCGAATGTTACAAGAGGGGCTTGCGTTTACCACTTTGGGGCTGAATTTCAACTGTGCGGTTGAAATTCTGATTTTGTTGCGTTCAAGTGACACAAATAGGATGTGTCATGGCATTGCTGTCAGCTGTGAATAGGGTAAAAAAAAAAAAAATAGAGTATACATAGTGTCACACTTTTCAAGCTTGTCAGCTTTCTCTTCTCCATCCTCCACTTTTTGTTGCAGCTCTGCCTTCTGGCTCTTCCATCTCGCCTGCTCCTCCTCAAATGCCTTTAACTGCATGGAGAGGGGGGGGGGGGGGGATGTTGTCACTACTGTTAGTAAACGTGTGCGGCATATGCTGTATCCAACACACAAAGGGATATGCTCATCTTTTCATCAGTCCAATGCCCAAAGAGAGCTATTTTTAGCAAACCGGCTGAATCTTCCAACATCAAGACTTTGAAAACGCCAAATAAAAGAGTCATTGAAGTCACACGGTTGGAAATAAGGAAAGACATATTTTGTGACCGAACGGCAGTTGCTTTTCCATTTTTGCAAAAAAGGAGCAGACACGGAGAGGTGGCCCGTGTCCTAAAAACACCATCTTGAGCCATCCCTAAATTGGGTCAGACTGTTCCAAATGTGGATGTGAAAGGTCGTTTATAAACATGGATATCGGGGATGTGTGAGTGACAGCAGACCGCGTAGCCTTACCTTCTCTCGGGCGCTTTTGAGCTGGGCTGTTCTTCTTTGCAGTTTGGATTGAAGCTATCGAGACAACAATTCAAAAATGTGCAATTAAAGTAAGGGTGATACAAAAAAAAAAAAAAAAAAACAGCAACATATACAAATATTACCAAAGAGGAGGGAATATTGAGTTGGCCTCTCCCCTTTGCAGTTAAAAGCCCCTCCAGTTCTCTCTTTCAACTTTTTTTCTCGCTGCATATAAAGTACCTTCTGGTATTTGAGGCATAGTTGGTTGTTATCAAGACACGATAGTGCAGACATGTCCTCCTCTTCGTCGTCGTCATCTTCCTCCTCAGGTACTAAGCTGGCCTCAGACATGCCGACATCAGTTTCTGAATCCCCACTTGTCCTTGAACTCTGTTATGAGGACGGATCAGAGAATTAGTGGACGTCACTTTTTCTCGATAACATTGTCCACCATGAACCTTTTGTGATGCTTTCTCCATTTCAAGGCTCTCGTTGACTAAGCGCGCCACCTCACTCTCCACACCCTCCTTGTCTCGGCCGATCACAAACCTTTGGGTGGCGGAGAAGAAATCAAATTTATTGCACAGAAATAATGCCGAATGTACAAACGGATCCACAAAATGATGTATTTTTGCAAGCCTTTTGAGGGGGAAAATAAAAATGTGCTGTCATAAGACACTACTTTGGAAACTAGTAGGGAAAAAAATAGTGAAGAGCAATGTGAGCTACTTACTTGACCAGGCCTGATGTATTTTTGAGCACTGTTGCTGCAAACAGCTGGGACACTCCGACCAAACTCACACCATCCACCTCCACAATCTGATCATTCACGCGAATCCTAAATAAAATCAATTTTTTTTTTTTTAAATTCTTGACATTGGCTCCATTTCAAGACATCATATTTTATGCAGGGTATTCTTAAAAAAAATCTTGCAGCCAAAAATGAGCAGCTTGAAGAGCCGCGTAATGATACATATCACATAATACCGGTAGTTCCTATGAATTGTTAACAATCGCAAATTTGTGAATGTGGAAGGACATGTTCTGTATCCATTAATGCCTTCACCATTCGACATCCTTGATATATTGTGGGTTGTACTCCAAAGTTCGGTTCGGTATCATGTTCAATTGGTTAGCAAAACACAGCTGCATCGTTGGAAGCCCCCCCCAAAAATTAATAAATAATAAAATAAAATAAACCCTCCAGAATATCGGAGTAGTATGATGACCAATGTCCAATAGAATTTATCTTGCGGGAAATACAGATTTAGCATAACATACCTTCCGTCCGTATGTGTTGCTCCACCATCAGTGATTGTCTTGACAAAGATCCCAAGTTTCTCCAGGCCCTGGTCCGCTCCTACCCCCATTCCAATAATACTGATGCCCAGCCCATCATCTCCTGGAAGAGGGAAAAATAAATCAACCAAGAGCGTAAGAATTTGTAATGCTTAATTTTATGACTGGAAGAGGAAAAAGACAAACCCTTTTCAATTTCCACTTGGAAAAGATCCATCTTTTCCACTCTCTTTTCCAGTTCATATTCGGCCGAGGCGGACACCGGGTCAATATCTTCATTGCGTCGGTTGTATTCGACGTTACAGTAAGTGGTGTACACCTGAAGGACAACGATGAGCACACATCATCGACAGGGCTGATGGAATAGCAACGGCACATCTTTTTGGGATTACTGGTAATTTAATGTCACGACTCAACCTTATGGAGAGCGCTTTCTTTCAGCTATTCTTGTTTTTAAAACTGCTCTACAACTAAAATTGAGTTACTATTTCAAATATCAAGCCAATTTAACACAGTGTAAACCACAAGTGCAGAGCGGTGACATTTTCAGGGAATCCTGACAGAGTGAAGCATGTGGGATCTTGTCTTTCCTCCACCCTGACACGCTACAAACACGGGCACGGGCTCGCATTTCTCTCTCAATACACACTCAGGGACACTGCAAAAAATCTGTCCCAGGATTTGCTCACCTTGATTGGTGCTGAGGAGAAGCGGACTTTTCTCTTGGCGCCGTCTGCGCCATCTCCATCATCTTGGTCAGACAGTTTAGGAATGCCAGGAATTTCTTCGTACTCCAATGAAAGTCGGTTGCCCGTACGGAGAGAGCTTTCCAGATCTTGTCCGGGAGAAGTTGCATGCTCCACACAAGACTCCTGCTTGAAATATTGATTCTCATTCCCGCAAAGAAGCACTTCTTTGCCTCCACTTATGACAACTTGTCCCTTGCTGGCGTCTTCTGTTCTCTCATCTTCCTGTGGCTTCATCTGGACACATTTCTGCATTTCAGGTGTAACGCAAGCTTTCTTTTCGACTTCACTTAGTCGGCAAGTCTTCTGAACATCCTCTTTTTCACCATTTTCTCGCAATGCTTCACCCATGTCGCAGTGCTCCTCGCTCGGGTTGTCAGTGTGCTGGCTCGGCTCCTCCCAACATTGTTCATTCACCTGCTCGTACTTGTCTGCAATGAAGCTAAAGTCTCTTGCTATTAGCTCCATCAAGCAAGGATTTGATGTTTCCAAAATGGGATCTTCAAAAACATCATCCACCAGGTCTTCAAAAGATACATTGACAGATACATTTTTAACCATGAAAGGCTCTCCGTTATTTACAAGATACTCTTTATCCTTTTCCTCACTATCATCACTGTCTGACGACTTCACTTGGACAAGCTCTACCCTGAGTGGCTCCTCGGGGTTCAAGGTAGAGTCAAGAACTGCGCTTTCGGCCTCTTCTTCCTTTGATTCACTCACTGGGGGGTGCCCATGCTCCTCAGCGCTGGAAGGAGATTTAGTTGATTCCCCACTGAGGACATCTGACATCAGAGATTTAAGGCTTGTTGTTAAAGAGGTCTTTGGCAAAGGCATATTTATGAGGTGTTCATTGGTGCATTTGTCTTCATTCCAGCTTTTATTTTCATCTTTGCTCAGAGAGCATTTTGACAACTGCCCTCCACGACCAGCACCTGTCACTTTTGTCTCAAACAACTTCCTAGTCACGGAGAACTTTTGCGCTAGAGCAGCCCTGTCTATGTCCTTTATCTCCTCTGATCGGGCTGGTTTGTCTTGCGAGAAAGTTTCAGGAGTGGAAATGCTGGCGACGGAGCCCGTGACCAGGGGTCTGGCGGCGGGAAATGGTGAAGCTTGGAGGTGCATGTTGGGATTCTGAGGAGATAGGAGGGATGTGGCGCTAGAACTACACTGGCCCGAGTCAGCAATTTGTCTCAGCTGTTGGTTGTCCATTTGGAGGAAGATGTTGTCCCTAATTTTAGGCCCTCTGGTGCTGTGGGTTCTGCCTCGACCACTGCTGGGGAGGGACACAAGGGGGTCGGAGAGGCTGGTTGGTAGACCTGAATGGTGTACAGAAGAACTCCGGGAAGACACAGCCCTGGAGCCATGCTTTAGGCCGGTCCCACTGTCAAACGAGCATTTAATGGCGTGGAAGTCAGTCTCGTATGAAATCCTGTGAGGAGAGCCACTTCGGCCTCTATGGTCTGTCCGCATCATTAGGATAAGACAAGTGAGGGAAACAAAAACCTAACTGCGTTGAGAAGGAAGATGGAGGAAGGGAGACGCTGGTAAAATGAGCTGGTGTTCAAAAAGTGGTCAAAGAAGAGCTATTATCCAAAAAGCGAAATCTCTCCGCCAATTTCTCCAATGGTGGCGAAGGAAGTCAAAAGCTAAAGCAAAACGAACACAAGCAAGGAGGTTATGAAAAGTACAATAAATGATGTTGATATTTGTAACCGTAGCCACAAAGAGGCCACGAGAGGTCGACTTACCGGGCAGCAGGTGAGCAAATTCCTTCGTTTGTGTCGTCGAACGTAACTCAGCGACCACCGAGCAGCAGGTGAGCAAATTCCTTCCTTCGTTTGTGTCGTCGAACGTAACTCAGCGACTTCCACTCCCACGCAGGTAGAAAGTTGTGGCAATTAGCTTGTTTGCTGCATTCATCAACTGTCGGAAATTGCCCAAATTACATTCCCTCCTCCTGTAATATTCTACAATATACTACAAGCGACACCTTGTCTCTTATTTGACGAGTTATGAGTTAAATAAAAAGCATTTTAACCCAGTATAAAAAATCTTTCCCGAGCGTCAATGCGTAGATTACGGAGTGTACGACCGTCTTTGAAAGCATCATTTCTTTCTCTTGTGTGGCGCATGCATGCCCTTTTAAAGACCAACACCTTTTTGTTTAGTTTATTTCGTTCAAAACTCGCAAATAAAACCTTTTTCATCTTACCGTGAGTGCTGTCGCTTCGGAGTCATGCGAAGGCGTCTCCCTCACTACGACAAAGACAGACAGATGGCGACTCATGCTTCTAAATACTGTAAATGGATAATCCTTGGTAATCCTGTGTAAACGACTCCAGTAACTGTGAAACACTGACGGTGAGTGGGCACCACCGGGCCATCTACATCTAGCTCTGTAAATTATCCATCACATCATACAAATCTTTCCCGAGCGACAATGCGTAGATTACGGAGTATACGACCGTCTTTGAAAGCATCATTTGTTTCTCGTGTGTGGCGCATGCATGCGTTTTTAAAGACCAGCACACCTTTTTGTTTAGTTTATTTCGTTCAAAACTCTCAAATAAAACCTTTTTACGTCTTACCGTGAGTGCTGTCGCTTCGGAGTCATGCGAAGGCGTCTCCCTCACTACGACAAAGACAGACAGATGGCGACTCATGCTTCTAAATACTGTAAATGGATAATCCTTGGTAATCCTGTGTAAACGACTCCAGTAACTGTGAAACATTGACGGTGAGTGGGCACCACCGGGCCATCGACAGCATCTAGCTCTGTAAATTATCCATCACATCATACAAAATAGAACCACGGGTATCATCTAATAAATTAATTATTTTGCATTTCAATACAGCAGGCTATTCAAAAACATGCAATACCATCAGATATCAGCCATGCATTATTCTACAACCAATTACCTTTTACTTCTGTTGCAGAATAATCGTAAAGATGGTCAATTTCTCTTCATCCACTGAGATTCTCAGAGGAAAGCCTTGTATGAAGACACCTGTGTTTATCAATGCAGGTACGTGCGCGCAAGCTGCGTGTGTGTGTGTGTGTGTGTGTGTGTGTGTGTGTGTGTGTGTGTGTGTGTGTGTGTGTGTGTGTGTGTGTGTGTGTGAGGCAAATGAGAGCAGTGATGCAGTACCTGCTAATGTTCTCCGTGTGGGTGTGGGTGTATGTGTGTCTGTCTCACCTGTGTGTTGGCACAGTACACTTCTTGTGTCTGTGTGAAGTGAACTTGTGTGGCAGATGGACCCAACTGGACCGGGCTGAGCGACACAAAGCAGACTGGTTCCACTCACTGTGACCTGGATCTGAATGGAGACCATTGTCCCAGGTGGCAATGGGACCTAGATGATATTAATAGTGGCCAATGAAAAAGCCGTCCTTGGAATGAGGTGAAGCAAAAAAGGAGGGGAGGAATGGAAAGTCAATTTTAATATTGGAAGAAGTTAAATTAAAATAAAATGGGTTTGAAGGTAAATTCCAAACGAGCAAAATGGTCGTCGGGAGTTTGAGATGTATCATTGGTTCTTTATTTATTTATTTTTTATTTGGCTTGCAGCAAAATTTGAGGTACAAGCACCGCAGTTGCTCGCAGTGTATTTATGTCACTTCACAATAAATATCAGTTTGGCAAATAGAGAACAATTCTTCAGAATTATTAATGCTAACAAATAATGGGAAATGCGATCGATATCAGTTTTGATTTGTGACTGTAAGACCGATTAATGCCGTAAAAGATTTCTGTGAACTCTGTATTGATCATACTGGGAGGAAATAATTCATTCATGTGATGGTTATTATGTGTATAATATTGTCATATTTGGGGAATAAATAAGGTCAAACCATCCCATCTGTGTGACCAACTCATAATGTGTGTGACTTTGTGTCCTGAAACTGTATTTGACAGACTTTTGTGCTCCATATGGTTGTCAGTTCACTCAAGCATACTCAAGGAATTTCACAGTGTGTGCTAAATTCCCAAGACACAAGACCACAATTCAGTACCTCTCCAACTATTTTGCCTCCTATTTTGTTTGGTCATCGGATGGATTTTTGTTGCGGTCCCGTGATGCAACTCCCATAGAGAAGGCCTTTCAACCCCTTTTCACATTGCAGAATATTTTGTACCATTCTATACAGAGCAAATCTGAATGAACATCTTGATCCATCTGCTTCGCTGCACCAGGCTGGTTTACACACCGCTTCATGCAAAGTCACGTCATTTTTCTCTACTGTGCACTGATGCATTTTTGCAACCCGACTGAACTTTTGAGTAGCAATCAGCAGATGTCCTGGATAAACTTTTGCCCCCTTTGCTATACTTACAGACGGAACTGGTTTTGATATTCTAGAGAAAACACACTCACTTTCATCCCACAAATATTTTCTTCTGAATAGTTTCTCAAAATTTGTGTAATTTACAGTTTTGTCATTCATGCCTGTAGTGAACAGAGATCCAGTGCAAAATCTTTTGATTCTGATGATGAACAGTGAGATGGAACTGCTGTGTTGCAGAGATGGTTCACACGCCTATTTTAAGACAGGAATCAGTAGGGAAAGTACAGATAGATGTTTTCAAACATAGGGAGTAAAAAAAAAAAAAAGTCGTACGAAAAATAAATACTCAAGTACGAATACCTGCCAATTCTACCTAAACACATTCATTCATTCATTTTCTGACCTGCTTATCCGCACGAGAGTCGCGGGGGTGCTGGAGCCTTTCCCAGCCGCCTTCGGGCAGCAGGCGGGGTACACCCTGAACCGGTTGCCAGCCAATCGCAGGGCACACAGAGACGAACGACCATCCGCGCTCACATTCCCAACTAGGGACAATTTGGAGTTTTCAATCAGCCTGCCATGCATGTTTTTGGAATGTGGGAGGAAACCGGAGTACCCGGAGAAAACCCACGCAGGCCCGGGGAGAACATACAAACTCCACACAAGGAGGCTGGAATTGAACCCGGTACCTCTGCACTGTGAGGTCGACACGCTAACCACTGCACCACCGGGCGCCCTACCTAAACACAGGAACAAAATATTTGTACTGTGACACCACCGCTGCTCACTGTAGGTAACAAAACTGAAACAAAACGAACATAATGACACATTGACAATTTTCTGCCAATATAGACATTTCTATTTCAATCAAGACAGTCGTAATGGATTGTCTCGAATACTGCGGCTGGCGTTGATTTCGTCTGATAGCTTCTAGTTAGTTTTTACAGCATTAGCCTTTACTGCACGTTATTGTTTTCCCTTGACGCCCTCCAGCTGCCCATTCCAGTCAGACTGACAAGTCATGCATGTGCACGATGCCACAGCTCTGAAGGCAGCAGCGTCGTGCGGCTGAGTGCAGCTGTGCACGGCTGTCCACGCCAGCAAAAGCGGGAGGGGCCGCGGGCAGCTCCGCATATATTAACCGACACCCGGGGATAGCATCGCAGGCTCCACCGAGCATCGCGGCGGAAGGAAGGACGAGGATGGTGGCGGTGCAAGCGTCCCCCAATTTGTCTCCGTCGCCCGAGTGGATCTGCTGTCTGGACAAGAGGTGGGTTACGACGTCCGACGTCCACCGCCGAGGCGTGGATCGAGCTCTGCCATGCTTCCTCTCGCCACCCCCAGGGGCCTGATTCATTGAACCGAATCGGAGTGATCGATCACAACCGGCGATCGCTGGGTGTATGCGGTGGAGCCGTGTGCTCTTAAATCCGCCTTTCTTTGCGGCTCTAATTGCTATTTGAATACACATAGGACGCATTGTCAGACATAGTAAAGCCGGATGTGCAGCCCACATGTTTTCTAGATATTCTGTTTTAGTGATGCGTCTACGGTGAGGCGGCGGTGGCTTCGAGGAGGAGCGTTAGCGCACTGCACACGTTGCTGCACGATGCACATGGTTTTATTATGACCGGGACAAAATCTCAATGCATGCACCTTTAACATTTTTTTCTGCACCTTTTTCTACTGTCAGCATTGTCTTATTTGAGATTAGCCTTTGCTGACACGCTCAAGATCATGACCACCCACCCACCCGTTATGTTTCCCATTAAAGGTTGCTTAATTGGCATTTAAAAAAAAACCAAGTGGCAAGGAATGATGAGCACGAATCGCTGGAGGTTGGCCATACCTTGAATGGAAGAAGGAAAAAAAGAAAGAAAGAAAGGCATGCACCCCACAGCGCTCACACCCACACATACCCGACACACCTCACCATGACACGTCCCCGCGTTACCAGTAGCAACGTGAGCCAACCATCTTGTCATCATCACCTGGGTAGAAGATGCGATCGGATCCAGCTGCAACTGACTGAGGACTGAGAGAAAAAGAAAATCATTCATTCATCCATACGTTTTCTATAAATGAATCCATTTAGAAAAAAAAAAGAAAACACATTGAAACTACATTGTATGCTTAGAAAAGTAACTTTCACCATAATTGTCGCGAATAATGTCTATTTTCATATTTGTCAATTAATATTGTTCTTGAGCCACTAACTCCCACCGAGCGAATAGTCCTGGGTTGAAATTTTGGTCCCAGCACGTCCATGATTATAACCTCGGTAGGAGGAAGCTATACTTCTAAAACTAATACTATGTTATACTTTTAAAACTGCGGCAGTGTGCGTGACAAATGAGTGACACCTAGTATGTCACACCTTCTGTCTCTGATTTGTGCCAGAGAAGCATGTTTTTTTTAATTTTTTTTAAAATTTTATTTTACATGGAAAATTGCAACCTCCTCCTTTCACTTTCTTTGAATTACAAAGCATGTGAAATGACTGCAATTCATCCTGGTGTTGAAGATGCAGTCCTCCTGACAGCAGCCAACAGACAGCGTTGAGGGCGGGCTCGGTCGTCAGATTAGATTGGACCGGATCTCATTGTGCATCACTCGGTGCTCCTCACTCATTCACGTCTTATTCAATCACAATCCAGCAGTGTGCATTCGAGAGCATTTCATCGACGCTAACTGTTGACGCGCTCCCGTGAACAATAATGATGGAAGAAGACAATGACGAGACTTCAGAGGTTGAAATGTGACCTTCTCCCATATATCGACTGTCCACAGACATTAATTGCAACTGGGTGTAAAATACGAGATAAATTTTGTGGCATCAAGCCGGGGGGGGCGGGGGCTTGTTGTAGTTGTCGATACCGCACGGATCTGCTCAAATACTGATTGCGCAAACACACGTTTCAACGCTGCACGACACCGATTGTCGTACGGAATTCAATTCGCGAATGGCAAATTGGATGATGTGCGACTTTTTTTTTTTCCACGACTGTTTATACCGATTAGTATTCAGTGTTGTTGTTTACAGTTTCGCAGATTTGTGGTGGCACAGATGGTTGATGGGAGAGGCGAGCGAGCGGGTGAGCGAGTCCCTACTACGTGTTGCAGATCAGTCTGTGTTTGCCTTTCAAGTGTTTGCCATTTGTGCTTGGCTGCCTCAGATGAACTAAAGTCGCCGTGTGAGTGACCCATAACAATGTAAGCAAAGAAAAAAAAAAAAAAGAAAGAAAGATGGCGCTTTCATGAGAAGCGGAGTCTTAGGCGGGTCAAGGAGGAGACGCGTCGCGAGATGAATCGTGAAGTTCTCGGGTCACATCCGTCTCACACTGAAGGAGGGGGAGGCGGCAGATTGCTTTGGACAGTCACGCGGAGCACGGAAGAACAGGACGATGACCTCGAAAGGACAAGCGGACGCGACGTGCGCTGTTAACGAGGCAAAACTCACTGACGGATGATGACATTTTGACTCCTGATGGATGGGTGAAGCGTGACGCTGGTACGAGCCCTTTGACCCTGAGAAGTCAAGCGGCCCGTCTCCTTAAATGCCTCCACCTGTCTCAACCGTTAACCCCCGTCTCCGCTGAGATGCGTTGCTCTGTATGTGCACTGAGGACGCAATCCGGAGGATGTTGCCAGGGTGAGTCACAGATGTAAAAAAAAAAAAAAAAAAAAAAGATACAGCTGCGTCCTCCCTGAGCTCATGGCAGATGTTGCATGACTGGAAGGTCTGCTGTCCGCCTTACCTCCCTTCGGCGGGATTTTTGTGATCTGCAAGTAGCTCCCTTGAGGACGGAGGACAAACAACTGCTCGGGGACGCAAATGTGCTGTGTGTGAAATGGGAGAATCATGAATGCGCCCGAGAGCTCTTTTAGCAGACATTAACGGAGGGGAGAGCATGCGAGGTTGTGTTCGTGGTAGGTAGTAATGGATGGAGGCAAACGTTTGGAGTGCTTGAGGGATAGAAAGTCCCCGGCTCTTTTTTTTTTTTTTTCCCCTTCTTGCTTGATATAAAGAAGAGAGGAGATTAGTGGAAGAAGAGGGAGTTGATGGAGGCGAAGCGATTTTAAGTCGACGGTGGTGCTTCCTGTATGAGCGCACGCATGCTTGGATGAGTCACTCGCAAGACAAAAAAAAAAATAGTGAATGGATGACGTAGCGTGTGTACTGCTTTGGCTCCGTGTCGTTTGTTGAACAGAACGTTGGCGCTCTCTGATCAAACTTGAGTGAGATCTCAGGTCCCGACGAGATGTCTTGTGCTGTGAATTAAGAGCATTAGAAATAGATGCAGGACTAAATGAGATCCTACATCAACACCCACTGGGAGGTCTGAGATGAGAAGGAACGCCCGCAGCTCCCTACTGTTTCAGCTCAGACAATGAAGATAGAATAAGGCTGAAACACTAAAGCGACACGCTAAAGAACGCGGCCTTGATTTCCGAACCCACTGTGGATTGGGTTACTTTTAACTAAGCTTCGGTTCATTCATTTATCCCAGCAAATTGTTTTGAAGATTTCAATTGGGCGGTTGGCCTTTTTTTTTTAGTTTGTGTGCCCAAGTTGCAGAAAATTCAACCCTTTCGTGCACCGATAACGATTACCCGAACCTGCGTGCGGGAATGGGTCTCTCCCATGTATTAAACAGGTTACCTCATGACATGCAGAAGAAATCGTGTTGCGCGGAGATCGTCCGAAGTCGTTTTCACATTTAATCGCTTGTCTTTTCCGCTTAGGCCCTCGGAGCGCTCAGGAGAGGATGTGGATATTATTCTGACCAGACTGAAAGAGGTTAAAGCCTTCACCAAGTTTCCACCTCCACTCTTGGTGCAAATCTGCACCTGTGCCTTCTATGAATGTCTGGAGAAAGGCATTACACGTACGTAAGCAGTCATCCTATAACCAAAAAAAAACCCCAAACGTGCAAACGTGATGAAAATGCCTTTCTGAAAGCCCGATGGCATATTTAACCAAAGAAAATGCAATTTAGCCCCCAAAGGGTTCGTGTGTTGCCAAACACCATTTATTGAATCAATCAATCTTTTTCCAGTAATCCCCAAATGTCAGATGTCGACAAATTTTTATTTCGACTGCCTTACTTTTTGTAAGTCCTACTACAGTGTTTCGACAGGGAGACATTGGCACCAGTTGGTATGCGGTGCTGTCCGGTTCTCTGGATGTCAAAGTGTCCGAAACTGCTAACCACCAGGTAACATCCGATGAAGCTCACACACATTGAAACAATAACATACAAAGTCATTCTTTTTACATGACGTGTTCAATTTTCACATTCATAATTCGTGTTCACTTTTTTTTTTGTACAATGTAACCTTCTTCTATTATTTTTATTATGTGTGTGTGTGTGTGTGTGTGTGTGTGTGTTTGTGTGTGTGTGTTTGTGTGTGTGTTTGTGTGTGTGTGCGTGCTTCATTTCAATGATGTTTAATATATAGCATGTGTATGTGATTTAAAAAAAAACATTTTCAAAGCTCTGAGAAATTGTATCTGAATTTTGTCATGATGTCTTGTGTTTAATATTTCAATAAAAAAAATCTAAAATCAATTTTACAATAAGGTTCTCACATAACAAAAGGTAGAAAAAAAAAAGTGACGCACCGTGAGTATTTTCTGTGCGGGTCGAGGACTGACACATGAGGAACGAGTAAGAGGATTTGTTCCGGTAAAAAGGCCAAGATAACAAAGCGCATCCATTTTGAATGGTCGTTTTCATGAATGCAGCCCACTTGGTGGCCTAGATTCGGTGTCTATATTTGAAATGTCGGTTTGGACGGCTTTCTATAGCATTCAGGATCATTTCAGAAGACAAAATGACGAGTGCGTGCCTTTCGGCTTTGTAATTACATCCAGCACCTCGAGATATTGATGCAAAAATCACATTTTCCGTCCTTCATGTGTGACTGCATTTACACGAATTACCGCTTTCTAATTTTTCTGACTGCTGTGGTGTCGCATCTCAATGTTGTCACAAAGTCGACACTTTTGGGCGTGTCAAAACCGTGTCGTGTTTTTCTTTTTTTCCTGTCTGTAGGATGCGGTCACCATCTGTACTCTGGGGATCGGGACAGCCTTTGGGGAGTCCATCCTGGACAACACGCCGCGTCACGCTACCATCATCAGCAGAGAGACCAGCGAGCTGCTTCGAATCGAACAGAGGGAGTTCAAGACCCTCTGGGAGGTGAGATCGGGAGAGCGGGTGACACAAGACTGCATGTGTCCGAAATGCTCGCAGAAGCATTTCTTTGGACAAAAGATGCTCAGACAAGCTTGCACTGCTTTTTGCCTCTATAACCACAAGAGGGCTGTCCATCAAAACCCTTTTTGGTGCTCCCGGCGCTGACGGATCCACACATCCAATGACATCTTACTTTTAGAATGTCATTCAGCAGAATACAGATCTCTTCTGAAATTTGGGTCTGCCCCTTGCCTCTCCATATCGTCTCCACAAATTAGTAGCAGGCTTCCTGCAGGCCTCCTTGCTGAGGTTTGGCCTCCCCCAAGGCTTCTCCATTCACAAGGTCGCTTGTCCTTGGCGGAGCAGCTGCTCTCTCACTAAATTCACTAAAGTCTCGATTCAAGAGGCTGCGAGTGGCAATTCTGCGTGTTTATTTTGTTATTTTTTTCACCTTCTAAAGCACAGTTGTCAAACTCATTTTTCTGTTCCGGGCCACATTGTTGTTGAAGGCCATTATGACTGTGAGACCAGATAATTGCCCGATCATATTATTTCATATGCATAACAAACCGATGGGTGACAAGGTTTCAAATCAAGGAAAAAAGGTTTGTTCATCTGTTCATTTTTTTTTTTCAGTGGTAGCAAAGAAATGCTTGCATCAATGCAGTTTTGCACAATTTTCGAGACATAAAGTCACCATTGGCTTTAGTGGGCCACATAATGGTGTGGTGGCTGAATCAGGCCTCGGGCCTGAAGTTTGACACCTGTATTCTACTCTTTCACGTTGTATGTTTTTCAGTCCATGATATGCATGTGGTCTTCCGATGGGCAGTAGTGGACATAGTGGTGATTTTTTTGTCATTGATGTAACAGAAGTGCTTCAGTATTTTTATGACCGTTGTCAAAATAAGCTCCACTGGATCATGATGTTATCAAGTCGGTCATAAGAATGTCTCGTTTGGAGCTCGTATCGCAAGTGTTTGTCCGCTAAAGTGCACTTACTCAGTTCCCTCCTGCGCCGCCTATTTTAGGCCATAAAGCAAGAATCGCAGCCCGAGGTTGTGCTCGTTTCAATCTCATTCACGTCGTTGCAAAAGGCTCTTTGTGTTTCCTGTGCGTCTGTTTTCACAAAACAGGATGAAGGCAGTCATGGGTTTTGTTTGATGACGGGAGTAAAAGAAACCAACACCGAGCAGAAATGACAAGAGCACTGTTGTTTCTGTCATGCTTGACTCAAATCCATGTTTTGATATGGACCCAGACATATTTAGTTCTCTATTTATGTACATCTATCTCCTTCACATCCTCCCTCTCGTGTTGTCTTTTCTCCTTGCCTCTGGCTCCATCCTCCTCACTCTCATTACCCCTTTTCTTTCCCCTTCACCCTCCGGAGTAGCGCGGTAACAGAAAGACTCGGATCACTGTGGTAACCTGGAAGGGAAAAGTGGTCGGGTTCACCGTAGGAGAGTGGTAGAGAGAGAGAGAGAGAGAGAGAGAGAGAGAGAGAGAGAGAGGAGGCGAGCAGCTCGTGTAGTGTACGATGCAATCGGCCGGCGTGCGTGTGTCGTAAAGGAACAGAGGGCAGCTCTTGGGGGGGGGTCCCAGTTTTCCCACTTTTAGATCAAATTAGGCTGTTTACTCAGGTAAGTCTGAATTATTGCCTAATATTATAGTTGTCATTTTTGTCATTTTGTTTATGCTTGTACTAGTCCCACAAAATTGTGTTTTGCACTTTTGGGATTGTTTGACAGTTTTTTGTTTTTTTTCTGTTTGTGTGTGTTTCTGTGCAGAGGCTCTGACAGGTGCTGCCTCAATTCGTATGTGTGCTTGTGTGCTCGTGTGCTCAGGATACATGGGTTGCTTGGTAATGACCTTCTGAAAGGAGCAGCGACAGATTCAGGCTCACTTACCTGATGGATTTTTTTTTTTTTTCCGTTCCGAAGTAGACATGCAAGAACAATTTGAGGCCTTAAAACAAACAAAACATTGACGCATTTTAACCGAATCATACTGTATGCTAATAGTTTCGCATCGAAACGATCCCTGGCTATACAAAGGGCTTTGTTTTCACATAGTGGTGTCTGTGTGCGTCTGTTTTTCCAAGTGTGTCAATGCGCCAGACTAAATGGATGATGATGCATAGCAGAGGACACGGTTCAAATCTGGTTGGGATCTATAAGATGGGGCATTTTAGTTTCAGTGGTTTATCTCTTGCTTTCGTCATCTTTGATGTACCTACTGTATCTGTAAATGTCCATGTTTTGCAATCACAGTACGTGTGTTTGCATATGCGGGTTCTCGGGTGGAACCAACTTTCTTATTTGTTTGTTGGTGAAGCAAATGTAATGCGATGTACTCGTGTGCGTTTGGATTTGCAGAAGCATCGTCAGAGCTTGGCTGGACTGTTGGCTCCTCCTTATGGAGCAATGGAGAGTGGATCCAACAATGACAGTGAGTCAACTTGCAGATAAGACTGGCGTGCTTCCTTACTGGACCTCGGTTGTGAGATGGTGATGTTGTACCGTTCAAAATCCAGTGTGCCTTGAGATACAAGTTTAATTCCTTCCGTTGTCATCCTCATAACTGAAAACACTCGCATTTCAAATCGTCTTTGTACATTGAGATGAATTGAAATGCGATTTATACGTTCCGGCCTACACAAAAAAGTTTGGAATGTGGTTTTAAATAGAAATGGGCACTCTAGGATATTGTACATATTTAAAAACATACATTAACGACAATGCAATGGAATGCAAATAAATGGAAGAGATTTTGCAACAATTCAGTGGACATGGTGCTGCCCGTTCTGTTGTGCACGTTTTGGCCAGCTGGGGGCAGTATATGGTTATGCACGGGTACTGTCGCGAGTTACTCTTAAATCACAGCAATATTAGTTGTTCTTCACAGAGGAGGACTATTGATACAGGCCTCTAAGTATTCCTATTACCCATCTACATGAACTGCCCCACCGTTTGTGCTCAAATATCCGTTGCTGAATGTGTTAGAAATCCACGGCATCAATACTTTTCATTTGCCCATCTAAGATGTTTCCCATTCTGCGTGCACAAAGTTATGTCCTTGTTTTAAATACATAACGTGTAATTGTCTCTGTTTCATGTTTCCGTTGACAGTAAATTTCAAACGGGAGTCGCAATAAACAGCACCATGCCCCTTTTTGTTTACTCTCAAACTTCTGCTTGTTGTCAAATGAGTTGAGTTGTGTTGACTGTCAGTCAGTCAGCGTAAAAAACTGTCCAAGCGTCGACTCGTATTTGAAGGCACCACTCGACTTAGTTTGCACGTCGCCTGAATGCACCTCATTGTCAACAAATGAGAAAGGCCTGCTTTCCTGGGGAAAAAAAAAAATATATATCAGCCAACCCCACTTCTGAATATGGTTTTCTCTTCAGGACTTGCCGACAAAGACAAGATGAACTCAGACTCTGCAAACAAAACTCATAATAAGGTAACTATTCAATGTTTCGGGCTTCAAGTCTGCGAGGAGCACCCTATTCATAATTCAACCCATTCAGAGAAATGATGACTACCCCCAAAGGCAAATATGCTCCTTCCACATTGAACTGACATGATTGTTTGTGTCAAAAGGATTATAGATGGACATTTTACCGTGTGTAAAAATAGAACCGTCGTGCACCGCCGCATACTTTCATGTCTGTGAATGAACAAGAATGCCAGAATAGTGGCGTGTGTGTGTTTGTGTGTGTGTGTGTGTGTGTGTGTGTGTGTGTGTGTGCTCTATGAGCAGAGACAAGCAATGACTCACTACTCTGATCCTCTATAGTTATGCTAATACTAGTTAATGCATGCACACGGAAGAAAGATCCTATCGGGCCAATTAGTGCACCTTCCTTTGTTGCTTTGAAGTGCGCTGCAGTGAGCGCACACACATCTGCCCCCTTTCGATGCAGGTGTGAACTGGGCACCTTTTTTTTTTTTTTCGCTCTGCAGTGAGCGCACACACATGTGCCCCCCTTTAGATGCAGGTGTGAACTGGGCACCTTTTTTTTTTATCTGCATACATGCATGGCACAGACAGCTACGATCTCTCGAGCTTGGAATACTTAGAACATGACAATATAATTTGTGGAAGTGCTACAACATGTACGAGTGACGCGGCTCACGTTTCATCTACTTTCATGTTTTGAATTCGCATTTCATTTTTGGAGCAGATGGTTAGGAAAAAATGAATTATGGTTTCATTTCCTGTGCCTTTCTGGTGTTGTGTAGATGCCCACGGAAAAGCTCCAGAGAGCGGGTAAAGTTCTCCGCAACGCCATCCTCTCCAGAGCTCCTCACATGATCCGAGACAGGAAATATCACCTCAAGACATACAGGTGATGCTATTCAAAATCTGTCCGACTTTTTTTTTTTTTTTTTTTTTCTCACGCCGTGTCACTTTGTATCGCAGACAATGCTGCGTAGGCACAGAACTCGTGGACTGGCTCGTGCTGCAGAGTGCATGCGTTCTTACTCGTTCCCATGCTGTTGGCATGTGGCAGGCACTGCTTGAAGATCAGGTGCTGAATCACGGTATCCAACAACTTCTCATTCTCTCTTACTTCATTTTTTTTTTTATTTTTTTTTTTTATTGCTTACTCACCGGCTAAAAACACATACTTAAAATCAATTGGACAGTTGGAAGTAAATATGATGAGGCTTGCTTTTGTGTTTAATCAGAGTGATTTTTTTTTGCGTTCCGGTTCCCTCTCAAGTGGACCAGGAACTAGGTTTCCAGGACAAGTACCTGTTCTACCGCTTTCTCGATGACGAGGAGGAGGACACGCCGCTGCCGAGCGAGGAAGAGAAGCGGGAAAGTGAAGAGGAACTGCCGGAGACCATCCTCTTCCTCGCTCAGATTGGACCGGATGCGCTGCTGCGCATGATCCTCAGGAAGTCGTAAGTAACGCGACGTCGTTGCACGGAAGGCATTCACATTTGGTCGGACCTACACAACGTTCTGCGGGAACCACTTCTTCATGATATGCGCCAGTTTGCAACCTTTTACGCTACAGTACATGCCAATCACTCATTCCACTTCCTTTGATACCGACTTTAACATAAAAATGTGCGGTTTCACAGTTGGATAAGAGAAACAGCTTGCATGACATCTTCATGGTGAGTTAATTGTGACTGCCCTCTGACTGTACGCGTGCACTTGTGTGCGTGTGTGTGTGTGTGTGTGTGTGTGTGTGTGTGTGTGTGTGTGTGTGTGTGTGTGTGTGTGTGTGTGTGTGTGTGTGCAGGCCTGGTCAGAGGACAGGCGATGACCTCGAGATCATCTATGACGAGTTGCTTCACATCAAGGCCTTAGCTCACCTCTCCAACACTGTGAGTCAACCACCGTGCTTCATTCGGATAAAAAAAGGAAAAAAAATAAATAAAATAAAATAAAAAGCACGGAACAGAGTTTAGATCTGCCATAAATGGTGTCATTTTTTTAAACACTTTCTGCCTGTGTTAGAAATGAGAGAAAAGATGTCCCTCCAACTGTTCTTTAGTCCTTCAACAGGACGCGGCGTTGACATATTTGTGATCGAAATGAGCCCTGTAAGGGCTTCACGAGCACTTATTGTGTAAGTGCACCTGCAACACTGAAAAATATGACTGGGCGGGACGCCACAAAATACAAGAGATCGTTAAAAAAAAAAAAAAAAAAAAAAAAGAAAAAATTTTACTCTGACTGTCGGCAAAGCAGA
>NW_017806235.1:1509322-1540118 GCF_001891065.2 Hippocampus comes
TCTTAGTCGGTGTAGTATCTTAAATAAAAAAAAAAAAAAAGAAAAAAAAAAGACCTCCAGATATCAATGAATTAATTGTCTTTACGATGTTTCTCCGATGTGCCGCTCAACAAAGCCGATGTGTTCTCCCTTGTAGGTGAAGCGGGAACTGGCGAGCGTCGTTATCTTCGAGTCGCACGCTAAAGCCGGAACTGTGTGTAGGTCTTGACTTTGCCGCAGACTCCAATTCCTGTTCCTTTTCGCGACACGTCTTCAAGCCATGCGGAATTGTGTTGTTGCGTCCCCCAACAGTGTTCAACCAAGGAGAAGAGGGCACCTCATGGTACATCATCCAGAAGGGCTCCGTTAATGTGGTTATCTATGGCAAGGTGGGTTCAATACTTAATCCATCATTCCCATTTTAACAGTGCAAACAGACAAGCAGAGGCTCGAAGAACACCAGCAGAGTTCTTCTAAATCCAGTCGTGACGTCGCTGCGAAGTGGCTTTGAAAGCAAATTCAAACAACGATTCACTTTTGCAACCACCGTGGAGGGAGATGCAGCACATTTCTGCAGGCTTTCGGAATCTTTTGAAGATTGTTGCAAACCCGTGTGTGTGTGTGTGTGTGTGTCAGGGGGTCGTGTGCACACTCCACGAGGGCGACGACTTCGGAAAGTTGGCCCTGGTTACAGATTCACCTCGCGCTGCCTCCATTGTCTTAAGAGAGGACAACTGCCACTTCCTTCGTGTGGACAAGGAGGATTTCAACAGGATTCTCAGGGTACGCGGATGGATCATAACCGGATGGCTGTGACCGTGTAAATAAACATAGGAGATGAATATCAATACGGCACTTTTATTATCGCGACGGTACAACAAAAAAGAATAAAGAGCTTTTTTTTTTTTTTAAATCCAGTTCGGTTCAGGATTCTTTGGAAATGTGCTAAAATGAGATGTGTCCTAATGGGGGGGTGTAGAAACACAACTAGCGGTTCTGTTTCTTGCTCAAGGTCACCGGGGTCAGGTAGCAGACTCTCGATTGTCTGAACTGGAGCATCACGTTCGGCGGATCATGTTAGCATCTGATTTTTGTCTCCCTCGTCGAACATTTCAAATATGCGACCGAATCGTGTTCTGGTCTTAATTGCAGGACGTGGAGGCCAACACAGTGCGTTTGAAAGAGCACGAGCAAGCTGTGCTGGTTTTAGAAAAGAGTCCTCGAGCCTCCACCCTGGGAAGCATCAAGTATACATGTTATAAAAAAAAAAAAAAAAAATACATACACAATGTCACCATTGGTTCTCATGGAAGAGTTGGAATTTATCATCATCATCAGTTTTTTTTTTTTTTGGTGCAGGTACACTGTGATCTCAGGCACTCCGCAGAAGATTCTTGAGCACTTTTTGGAGACCATGAGAATGGACATACATCACAGTGAACCAGGTTGCTAAACAAAACACACACACGCAGATAAATGGCCTCACAAGTCGGAATCTATTGATTCGCTTTCCTCTTCCCTGCCCTCGGATTCTTCTTCATTTTGGCTCTGTATTTCTTCTTCTTCTCAGACCCGGCGGTGGACGATTTTGTCCTCATGCATTGCGTCTTCATGCCCAACAGCCAGCTGTGCCCTCTACTCATGGCCCAATATTCTTTTCGGCTTTCGCCTCTGTACCTTTGTCTGCCTCTGTGGTATCGGTGGTGCATTTTTGTTGTTGTTGTTGTTGTTGTTGTTGTTGATATTGTAGTTCCCGCGTGCACCTACCATGCGGCCTCCCCGCCCGGCTCCGAACAAGAGCGCTTGGAGCATGCGCTCAACTGTAAGAGGAGGGTTCTCATTCTGGCTCAGCGCTGGGCTAACACGCACACATTTCTCCTCCAGGAAGAGCCTGCTGCAATTTCTTTCCTCGAGGTAACAACGGCGTGCTCTCTAAATCAAGCCGCTCTGAGATTATATTTGAGTTCATCAATAGTGTCCCAACGATGAGTGACGTTTTTTTTTCTGCGCTCTGCAGGAGTTGTTTGGAAGTGTATCAAACGATGCGCGGATGCTCAGGGCGTTGAAAGACTTGCTTCCCGACCTGGAGAAAGTTGTCAAACTGCAGTAGGTTTCCACTTGTGTATCTTAAACTGACACACGTGCCCCACTCGGATTTATTTTGTTAACACTGGGTCACTACCTTTTTTTTTTTTTTTTTTTTTTTTTTTTTTTGTAGTTCAGAGGAAGCCAAGGCCACAAAAAAGGCACGTCAATGTCAAACACATTGCCCGGAGTTGCAATCGCGGTGCTGCGTGTGCTGACTGTGCTGACTGTGGCTTTTCATTCAACAGAAGACTTTAATACGGCAGTTCAGCAACGGTGAGGAGAGGCTGCAGAAGAAACAGGCCATTAGAAATCAAGATGACAGTAAGTGACTGTGAGGCGGGATTTAAAACAATCAGCTGCTTGGGTATCATCAACTCTTTTTTTTTTTTTTCTCCAAAAATCCTGAATGTGCAGTCAGTTCACTTTTGCCCGTGTCTCATGATTCCTTTTGGCACTGACACCAGGTTGTAGCTGCACAATTAGTGGTATAGATGGCTCTTGTTTCTTTCAAGATGTTTCCCAGTAGTTGTCATGCTATCATTGTGTTTTTTACTGTGCACATGTAGGCTGTCTCTACAAATGCCCCTTCTGTACCATCGCAAGGCCGAAATATCGAAAACAACCCTCACTGTGCTGCATCAAGGTTCTAAACATGTAAATTACACGGAAGCCCTGCCAGTTGCAAGGGTTAGCGAAAATCGGCGAATAATTGAGGACATTTAGCCTGTCGATGCCACAAAATAGCTGCAAAGTACTATTTTTTTGTCCAAATGAAACTCCTCAATTTATGGCAAATCACAATTATTGTCCAAATGAAACTCCTCAGGTAACTTGGCTCCAATTTCTTCATAGTAAGGTGCGACAAAATGGTACTCAGCTCACTTCAATATCGTCCCTTGACACCATGGCACCACAAGCAGCCACAAGAGGGGGGCAAAGCATTATTTTTGAGATGCCACACTGTGGTGCTAAACTAGTAGTAGCTATTAAGTACACTCTGAAGTCTTATCAAATTTGTGTTATGTGCTAGTTCTATTGAAGGTGTACTGCAGTGACCACACATACACCACCATTCGAGTTGCCGTTGCCGCGACGGGCAGGGAAGTGATATGTGCCGTGGCCGACAAACTTGGTTCCACTGACGAGCTCGTGCTGGTTCACCTCAGCTCAGCTGGCGGTAAGACGAAAAATTGAGACACGACTCCGGCGCACGTTCTTCTCAGGAGTGATTTGATTGACATGATGCGCTGCCAATTTGCATTACAGAGAAACAAGTCCTGAAGCCTAATGTTGTCTCGGTGTTTTCTTCTCTGAGCATCAACGGGCGATTATTTGCCTGTGCACGGGAGCAACTCAGTAGTCTGGTAAGTCGGGAATTATCCCTGTTGGCTCTCTGTGGTAGTTTCACTCAACGGCCAAAAATTCAGAACCCATCTGTAAGAGCTATTCCCTGTTCCTCAGCAGATTCACAACTTGTGGAATTCCTTTTGGAACCCATCCATTGAAATTAGCTTCTTTTTTTTTTTTTTTTGTGCTCAGGCGAAAGCCCGTGTATTTGTGTTGGTGCCATCAGTGTCGAGAAACTATTGAAGTGAGCTGAGTAGCTTCGTCTTGACAAGCGCTCACTGCTGCCATCTTGTGCCAAGGAACTATGTTGACGAGAGTTTAGGCGCTTCATTAAGACAAAAGATGTGCTCTGCCACCATCGTGTGGCATCTTGGTGTCAAGCACCTACGCTGAAATGTACAAAAGTATCGCTTGGGTGCCATTTTGTGGCATATCAGGGCCAAGGAACTATGTTGAAATGATTGAGGTGCTTCATTTGGGAGAAAAACTCATGTTTTTCCGCCATCATGTGCTATTGATAGGTCATTTCTTGGGGCATCAATCACTCACAGATTTTTGCTACTTGCGGCAGGCCAGGAAGTAGGGTAAATTTTGTAGTTTAGTTAATAAATCTAACAATCATTTAGGATATGAAATTCATGCATCATCAGCGATGACCAATTTTTGTGATTTCATGATGTGATTTCAGACTCCCCTCGCAGACCAGGAGGGACCCTCGGCAGGTTCGATGTCGACTTTTGAGCTGATGAGTTCGAAGGATCTCGCTTATCAAATGACAATGTTTGACTGGGAGCTCTTCAGCTGCGTGCACGAGGTACCACACGACACACAACGCAAATAGATACCCAGTCACGGAAGTATATCTTGCACATTTCACTGGTTACATATTCACCTTCTGGCTGATGACCCAAATATGCCACAAGGTGGCACAAAAGCTCAGGTCTAAACAGGAAGGTAGTCAAGTTGCACAGTAAATGATCAGCTGTTTCATAAATGAACCATTCTACGGGATTTGCACACATGAACTGATGTGTTTTGTTGCTCCTCAAAAGCTGAGTCACACCATGTCCGCACAACCCACAGCACGAACTGCTCTATCACACGTTTGGCCGCCAAAGCTTCCGAAGAACCACGGCTAACCTGGACCTGTTCCTGCGAAGGTTCAACCAGGTTCAGCTCTGGGTGGTCACCGAGGTGTGCCTCTGTGGACAGCTCAGCAAGAGGGTCCAGCTCCTCAAGAAGTTTATCAAGATAGCCGCGCAGTGAGTGGGACGAACGCCTTCATATGGTCAAATCCGAGAAATGATGATCGTTAAAAAAAAAAAAAAAGGACATTTTTTTTTTCTTTGTGTTCAATTGAATGCGGATTTAGTTTTGTCTCTGTCTTTAGCTGTCGGGAGTTTAAGAACCTGAATTCGTTTTTTGCCATCATCATGGGCATGAGCAACCCCGCTGTAAGCAGACTGAGTCAGACATGGGAGGTAAACACCAATTCATGTTTGGAACTGCCCATTTTCACCACGCGGCAAATGTTCACGTGTAATGTCTTTGCTTATCAGAAGCTGCCGACCAAGTTTAAGAAGTTTTACGCCGAATTTGAGAGCATGATGGTGAGTCGCAGATTGCAAGTGAGAACGTGGGAATATTCATTCGTTTTATTCGTGATTGATGTTGTTGTTACGTTTTATGTTCAGGACCCATCCAGAAACCATCGATCCTACCGACTAACCGTGACCAAACTTGAGCCGCCAATCATCCCTTTTATGCCCCTCCTACTTAAAGGTAGCATTCTTGGAGAGCAGATTTTGTTTTGGATCTCATCACACTCTTAATGGAAAATGTCATTGCAGATATGACTTTTACACATGACGGCAACAAGACATTCATTGACAGCATGGTCAATTTTGAGAAAATGGTAAGTCAAATTTCTTATTGACATCCTGAATTTTGTACAATGCTCACACGAAGTTAGGAAAGGATTAAAATGCATTTTAGCTTCATCCTGAAGTTCCACCCGAATGCCAGATACATTTTAAGTTTTTTTTTTTTTGAAAAGGCAAACGGCACTCTACAGTAAAAGCCATCCTTTTTCCCCGAAACATAATTTAATAGACAGCACAGATTTACAGTTTGTGCATCATGGTTAAATTACTTCTGGTGCCAGAGTGCAGTATAATAAAGTCATGCAGACACAAATGGAGAAAAATTTCACAAAATAAGTGTTGCGAGCCAAGTATTGTAAAACACTGCCACTTAGAGGCTGTTTATTCGCCCGATGGCCTTTCCAACTGTGTGTCAGTTTGACTTCAGCTAGCAGAAGTGATCAAAGTTATGTGGTTGTTTTAAATACACCACATACAATATCATTGTCTAATATCTAGAAAAAAAATTTGCATGTCAGGGCACGAGCACTACGGTGGTGCCTTCACTGTATCATGAAGTATGAATGAGTAGTACATATGCTTTAAAGTTCGAATAACATTTGGGCTCTCTCTTTATCAGCGTATGATAGCAAACACAATTCGACAAGTGAGGCACTGTAGAAGCCAGCCTTTCAGTAAGTCTCCTCATTCAATTTTTTTTCTTTGAATGCGTTTCAAGCAGTGTCTGCGAGACAAACACAGCATCTCTTTTTCTCTTCTAGATCCTGACATCTGCCAACCCAACAAGCCATTCCATTTTTTTTTCTTTGAATGCGTTTCAAGCAGGCTCGCAGACATACACAGCATCTCTTTCTCTCTTCTAGATCCTGACATCTGCCAACCCAACAAGAATCAGGCGGAGGTTAGAGGCTACGTCAGGAAGCTCTGCGTGATCGACAACCAGAGGGCGCTGACGCAGCTCTCCTACCGGCTGGAACCTCGGCGGACATGAGACTCGAATCTTTTCACCACCGTCGCCTTCCTTGTGACTCCACACAAAGCGGACGCGTCAGCAACTACGCGCTAAGTAGCAACACACAAACAGTCAGTGACTTTGAAAACTCGAGGGACAAATACTGTGCCATCAAAGGTCTCTTCCTATCGCCGTGTCTTAGCCCCATGCCAGAATGAGGCTTAATACCGTAGTAGTTGTTACCGTTTTGGGACCTGTTAGAACTTGAATCAATATCCTGCATGACTGAACTTCATAGACTTGGTGTTCTATACAGTGGATTTCTATCAGCGTGTCCTGCAATGTTGTGCTAGCCAAATGCTCCAAATGTTCCAAAGTGAAGTATAATTGATGTTTCTTAAGCGCCATACTCACTACAGAATCGCCATTTATCCATTTATCTCAAGATAGCGGGACAAGGACTAATATTGGAGCTCAGTTGGGGACCGTCTCTGCCTCTTCTTCTTGCTCTTAATTACGCTGCACATTTTCCGGTAGACCTCAGTGCTTTATTTTTTTTCGTCTTGAGTTTTGACCCCCCCCCCCAAAAAAAAAGAGTGATGAGCACTATATGGTGATAAGAAACTTCACAGAAATCAGCACATCATGAGGTACTTCAAGAGAGAGGCCAACAAAACCACTAGCCTAATGCTAACATCCAATGCAAAATGTCATAGGCAGGCTAATAAAACGAGCATTGTTATTGCAACAAAAATGGCATAATATTCATTGGCATGTTTTTCTTTTTTTAATCATCTGCCAAAATGATGAATAGGACTGAGTCGCTCAGTTGTGAAACTCTTCCTGGTGTGCGTCTCAATGTCTGTATTACGCTGACCCCTAGTGGTCAAGGTGCACACACAAGAAGGAGCACAATTTGTGGCTGGAACAAATGAAAAACATTTCCATTCACTTCAGTAGAGAAACATGAATTGAGAAGTCACGAGTGTGGTCACTGAATGAAAAAAACTCAAGACACCACTGCATACTTTAAAACCCATTTTTTCAAAATGCTAAAAAAATCCGGGATATTGCGGCGGCACAAACTATAATGTAGCGGGAATGTCATATTCCATTTATGAACACATTAAACAAAAACTGATTTCCGTCCATCCACTTGCTGAACTGCTCGTCCTCACTCGGCGCATCAAAATATTGGTTTTGATTTCAAAGATGAGTCGCACGGAATTGAATCAGCCCACTTTAAAATACATCAAGATACATATGACCCTAATATATGTGTGTGTGTGTGTGTGTGTGTGTGTGTGTGTGTGTGTATACGAATCGTCCCACTTCAAAATAAACCGTCCTTGAACTGTTTCGCGCCAGGTGTATCGATACAATATCGTCTCCTATTTTATTGAAGAGATGCTTTCCCCTAACAATCGGCCTAAAACGCCTGCTAGCCGTTGGCGATGTTGCTTGTTCGGATCTGTTCTAAAGCTTATCATTTCAGGAGAAATCTTGCCGACGTTTGCATTTGTATTCTGTTTGTTTGTTTCTTTGTTTTGTTTTATTTATTAGGTACGTGTCGGTTTTGGGTGTGATTTTGACAACTGTGATTTATTTTTCATTTGATCTCAGGAGCTTTAAATGTGGTTGGTGTGTATCGAGAACTGCCCAGTGGCTTGCTTCCGTCATGAGCAGCTGGTTATCTGTGCTGTACATGTGAATAAAAATCGCTAATTTAACAGATGCCTCGACTTCGTGACATTTGTCAAGAAATTGGAGAAATGTTAATTGTTATAAGCAGACTTTCAAGCAACACTCGGATAGTTGATAAAAACCTTCCTTTGTTATCAATATGCCTTCCCTGTTGCAAATATATTTCTACATTGTGGGACTTCCCGTCCAGTAAACCTCATTCTATTTCCCTCACTGCGTCGTATGACAAGAATATCCTACTACGTCGGTCTTGAGATGCACATTAGCCATTAAGAATCCTTTTAGGAAATTACTTTTGGACTTAATGTTTTTGCTCAATATTTTACGTTTTTTTTTTTTACTTGTTCTGGTAAAATCCTTGAGAGGCCTCCGAATTATACGAGATTAATGTTAACCATTGAGAATTCTCCACAATTGATCTCACCGGTCCCCTTCCGCTCAGTGATGTCAAACTGCTTTCCTGCCTGCTGATGTCACGGTGGGGGGTGGAGGCGGGGTGGTTGAATATTTCTTCCACTGCCATGTGGATGCACAATTTGAGAAGTATCATGGAGGATGTGTGGTAGCCATGCTTGTTGCTCACTGATTTACTGTCTGTCACGTTATGGTCTGGGAGTTTGTGTGTGGTTCTCTGCCTGCGTGTGTGTGTCTGTATGTGTGTGTGTGTGTGTGTACGTGTTTAAGTGTGCACTCACGCAGTGTAGAGAAAGCTTTATATAGCCACACTCATCCAGGAAGGAGGAATGCCCTGGATGCCACTGACCATATTTGAACAGCGAGTCTGCTGCAGAGTGCACGCAGCAAACCGTAACTGAGACACGGTGGTGGCAGAAGTACTCACACTCTGTCCTTGCGTAGAAGTTAAGATCAGCTTGTTTAAAAACAAAGCAAAACAAAACAAAAAAATAACTCCTGTACAACAAGTAAAAAAAAGTGCATCTTTAAATGTATTTATACTGCTAAATATATCAAATATGGATTTGGATAATTTGGCACAATGGGAAGATAAACTTCTCCGCACACAAAATAGTTTCCCTCTTTTTGCACCTTACATAGCGCTCAGACAAAAAAAAAATGTTTACGTGTTGCAAGCTACATTTAGTCTAACTTACTTTGTAGTTGATACTTTAACGTAAGTAACAAAACAAACGAAGCTCTGGCCTCCCTGTGTGGAGTTTGCATGTTCTCCCCGTGCCTGTGTGGGTTTTCTCCGGGTACTACATGCATGGCAGATAATGGAACACCCTAAATTGTCCCTAGGTGTGAGTGTGAGCGCGGAGGGTTGTTTGTCAATGGATGGATGGAGTTTGCTAGCCTTTGCTTGAAAATTCAACCCTGCAGCGACTGATTACGACCACCGAGACGCACTAGCTCACTGCCCTCTCCCATCACAGCATTTAGTGTGTGCTCAGGGTTGTAATTCCACCACTCTCCACTACTTGGCGATATAACACCTTTCACAAGCCAGGCCGTGCCTCCTGCAGACTTTTGACAGACCCCAAACCCCCTCCACCAGCGCTTCTCTCAGTCTTTCCAGCACTTTCTGGTTTCTTCTCAGTGACTAAGTCGCCCCCGCCGACTTACCGACCGACAACATCCGCGCTCATCCTCGGTCCTCATCCTCTGTGTCCAAAGATCACGGTGCGGGTCGAGCGTGCACGCTTTGGGGGAGAGTGTGTGTGTGTGTGTGTGTGTGTGTGCGCGCGTGCGCGTGTGTGTACGTGTGTATGTGTGTGTGCTGGCGTGTGAGAGCCAGTATGCCATGTCGTCCCCCGGCTCGTCGTTTGTCCAGATAAAGCACGAGGACCTGCTCTACTATGAGAACTGTGGAGGAGGCAGCTTTGGGAGCGTCTACAGGGCCCTCTGGATTTCCAAAGACAAGGAAGTGGCAGTGAAGAAGCTTTTGAAGATTGACAAAGAGGTAGGGCATCCGTCGACACATTCATAGACACGCACTCGTTGATCACGGCAAATTTGGGCAATACTTGAACAATCCGAAAATCAAAAAGCTTCCTCTGAGGCTTGAAACCAGAGCAAGACTCCCTTTCCAGATTCCCAGAGAGCCCCCCCACCCTCCCCACCACCACTTCCCTGTTGTCAGCCAAGTGTTTATCTAAAACATACCTCAATGTGTGTTCCCCGCCCTCCCAACACTTTATGGAAGAAGAAATTATTCATACCCGGTTCCTCCTTTTTATACATTTGGGCAAAAATGTAGTCATTCGAGGACGCGGCGTCGTCAGACTTGGGTGTCACCCCACAAGGGGAATCCACTCATAATTTCCAGCCGTGCTATTAATATCAAAATAGTACAGGGGTTGTCAACCTCGGCGGCAGGAAGTTGGCTGACCCGTGGGCGAAGGCGCATGTTGGTATTTGGTATTGTTGCGGCAGCGCAAGGAAACAAATGTCGCCTAAAAGTATGTCTGATGGTGGGGGGATTCAACAAAGAGTTGGCTGATTAATTGTCAGACTTGTTTCTTTCGCGGCGGGCAGATAATGGAAAAACGTGTGTATTGAGGTCATCCGTCTCCACACGCTAATGGAAGGAATCCTTCAAACGCATTCCTGCAACGCTGAATGTAAACGGGGGCTTAGTTTTACGAGCGACGTTTCAACTTGTCTTCGATATCTTCGAAGTGCGCTCAGATTCGCAACATAACTGCCGTCGGGCACGAGCTGCGCTGCAGAGAAGTCATTCGGCGAAAGGGGATGAAAAGGCTGCAATTCTTCCGGGACTAAATGCAGTTTAAGAAAAAAAAAAAGAGAGAGTACAGATTAAAGAGAAATAGGCAGGCGTTCGGGGCAATTTTTAGTGCAATTTAGCAGAATGGATGAGGAGTTATTACGTTGCCTAGCAACAGACACTTATTTGACATTTGCAGACCGGTTTCAGTTCAGACAGCATTTCTCATCCTTTATTGTGCCGAGGAACATATTTGGAAAAAAAACAAAAAACAAAAAACGATTCTCTCAGCATACCACCAAACAAAATGCCACAAAAAGCGCCAACCAGATTAAGGAGATGCTCTATTTTTTTATTTTTTTATTTTTTTAATTGAACCAGGTTGGTAATACGACATACTTCATTTTTGTCCCAACAGATCAAAGAAATGCATCTCGCTACATGTATTTTAGAGTTAACACCACTACAAAGTGCTTAGAGTGTCATCATGAGAATGCAACAGAATAACGAATGGCCAAACATTTGCAAACATGCCAGTACAATGATAAAAATGTGTGTACTTCATTTTATACCAGGACCGGTAGTCCGCGGACTGGTCCAAAGTCGATCGCGAGGGGGGTGCAGAGGGGGAAATGGAAAAAAGAAAGATTTGTGTGCCTGGGTAGGTGTGGGCAGCCAGACAATGAGCTCCGTGGATGTGTGTGGCGGATGCCATCGGAATTCATTCATAAATATGACAGCCGTGTGCAACGAACTCTCTGAATTCTTCGAGTAATAGATGAATTGAATTAATTATTATTATTATTACTGTCATCTGTAATCTAATTTTAATGCAGCCTCCTGACCGTTGCACAACTACTGGCTTAAGGGCATTTTTGCCACCGTGGTGTCAAGACTCCGACTTGGCACCGATGACGCAAAACAGTTCAGCGATTGAGCTTGTAACTCGTACGCTGCACAGGGCATCAAAATAAAGATTTACACTTGATGATCTCAAAGATCAAGTTTCCTTGTTGCAGTCACGGGAGCGGAGGAGGTTAATAATGTCTCTCTCTTGGCCCGTCTCCTCACGCAGGCCGAGATTCTCAGTGTCCTGAGTCATAAGAACATCATTCAGTTTTATGGAGCCGTGCTGGAATCTCCCAACTATGGCATCGTCACAGGTCTGACTCTGTGTGTGTGTGTGTGTGTGTGTGTGGGGGGGGGGGTGTTCGTCCTGTCATTCAGCGTCTTCTAAGACAATAATCTCATAAGAATATGACATCTAAGAGCCAAGTTTCACAACAACTCGGTCAGATGATGCGTTATCAGAAGAAAATAGACATACCGTCATGCCTTGATATCCGAGTGACTTCCAAGTTTTTCGTTGCACAACCTTTTTTTTTTTTTTTTTTTTTTCGCTTTGACTTGCGAACAAAAATGTGCGAGATGGTGGCAGTGAACGCAACTCAACTCACTTCACAGCTAGCTGCAGATTGGCAGACAGTGAACAATTCACATCGATAGACAATATCGCAATACTCACAGGTGGCTTCTTTATTACATGAATATTCCTATATATTCAGTACATTCTTTATCCTTTGCAAAACGACGACAGCATTATTATTACGACGGTTTACCGAGTCAGTTATGAAGCACTTCTTCATGTGTGTGTCTCTCTGTCTTGTAATACAATAGCTGGAGTTTCTAAATACAGTAATATTATTTGGAAATCCTTATAGTACATCGCACTTCTTTCGAGTAACTTTTTAAACGTTATTTTAATATTTCCAAGATTGCTATTCCAATATGGTTTTAAAAATGTAATTTTCCTTTCATTTAGGTTAATTTTAAGCTTTCTCTCTCAGTACCTTTGGCTCTATTATTGAATTTCTCCACGTGGTTCTTCTGCCATATAGTGAGACATGGTATCCATCCAACAATAAATAAGAATGACGCCTCAAATGGAAATCAACATTGCTATTATCCACTTTTAAGTTCAGTCTCATAGGCCTAAAATCGTTTTTTTTTTGTCTCAAGTTTACACACGGAGCCCTGAGTGTCCCCTCCTATGAAACTGAACAAGTCATGCTAGCATGCACTCTAGCTAACACAGTAATTGTCTGCTACGAGATGTATAATTTGACGCTTGAGTTATTGTTGCTTTTTTTTTCTGGCAGGACATTTGAAACTGATACCAGCATGCTGTAATGATAACGTGTGTGCCGCGGCGGTCAGAGTTGCTGTACGAGTCAACGTCTCGCCGCACCCGACGTTATTGAAAGCAGTTCGACCTTATGTCACATTGTGGGAGGCTAATGGGGAGGATAATGCCGGGCTTTGGGTCCACGTAAACAAATGCTACGATGACGACGTGTGTTCTGTGTGCAGAATATGCCAGCGGAGGGTCTCTTTATGAGTACCTCTCCAGTGAGCAGAGTGAGGAGATGGACATGGAACAGATCATGATGTGGGCCATACAGATGGCGAAAGGTATTTGACGTACTAACGTGACGCCATTAAAACATTACATGATGCATTCATTATTATAATCTCACAAGATGAGTAGCTGTTTAGAAGTTGGGGGAAAGTACGCCTTTGAAGTCGCTTTGTCGCTCGGTGTTAAAGCAAGAATGTTACAACGACGAGATGTGTGAGGCACGTCCGTGCATTCAATCGTCTTTACATGATGCCGTTTTTCAACGAAGCCGATTTCTTCAACTCCGCTAAAAGTGAAACGACGTCTTCTTGACCATGTCATCAATTATAATTGTTTTTTTTTTTTTTTTTTTTTTTGTATGCCATACCACTCACATGACTGTGGTGGGCACCTTTCCCTGGATGGCTCCCGAGGTCATTCAGAGCCTGCCTGTCTCTGAAACCTGCGACACATACTCATATGGCGTGGTGAGACACTTCTTAATGCTTCATCATATTTCGTATCCAAACTGATCATGCAGTTTCTCCCTCAAGTATCCCCGTACTGGATATGTGTGAACACACTGCTTGTCTCGAAACATATTTTGGACAGTCTGTTTGGGTTGAGCATGTGAGTTATGTGAGTAATACGTCTCCGCTGGAGAAGTGTTGTGGAGCCTGGGATATGCAAAAACGGCCCTGCTCTATTCTGCTATTCATCAACGTGTCACGGGGGAGCAACATGGAGTACGTGCTCCATTTTGAAGCGTTTCAGCGTGAACTTAGTGAATCAAAATATAGTCGTTGTCAGGTAGGGCCACCAAAACATCACTTTTTTCCCCATTTTTAGTTGAGCAGCATTTTTTGGTGGCCTGTGAAAGCTTGCTGGAATTTTATTTTTAAATAATCCCCCCCGAAAATTATAACATTCAATTGCAGAGGTAGGCATGTTATGTGATGGGGTATTATTTGGGTTCTTGAACTGGTGGCAGGGGAGGGCTAATTCCCAATTAACATGACTGTAAAAGAAATTGGTTCACAGTGAACGCAGATATATTGTGAGTTAGTTACTAAGTAACTGCAATTGTAACTAAGTAACTAATAATAGCTATCTAACTGTAACTAGCTAACTCTAAAAAGGCAAATGTAACACCGTAGCTTTAACTGTGCCTACTACGTAACTGTAATTGTACCTGCAGCTACGGGAGGAAGTAACTGTTTCGTTTTTTTTTTTAACTGATTTCAAAACTAGAGCAATGTAAAGTAAGCAAAAAAAAAAAAAAAGTCAGGAAAAGACTACTAGAACATCTGAACTTTATTTTGTGTCAATCACATTTAACATGAGATTGAATGTGATTGGTTCATTCATAAGAGGGTGTGCAAACTTGTGCAACCACATTATCTCAGTCATCTTTACTTCCCCTCTCGAAAACATTTGGTTTTTTTCAGTTGAGTTGTACCGGTGTTAGGCGTGATTGACGGTGGGAAATGCTGTGAAAAATACATGTTGGTCTCGCATGATCAAAGGGTATAAGTTGAAAACATTTGCATATTTGATGTTCCTATGCAAGGACCAACGCCGTGTGCTCTGTGGTCAGGTGCTGTGGGAGATGCTGACTCGTGAAATACCTTTCAAGGGCTTTGAGGGGTTGCAGGTCGCATGGCTGGTGGTGGAGAAACAAGAGGTACGCGCAAGCATGCGCAGTGCAACCCTTTGCGGACGCGCGGCGGGGAACACGTCGAGCGTATTGACAGCATTCGACCAGGCCGGACCAACAATGCGATGCTCTCATGGTTTCCACTGTGAGCTGGTGAAGCCGGAGCCGTGTATTTTTAGTCCTGATGTCAGTCGTCGTGTGCTCTTGTAAGGTCTGCCCGCGTACGCGAGCGGTGGAGCTCCGCCACTCGCTCCACTTTTGCGCTACTTTTACAGCTTGATGAGAAAGGATGTCGGCGATAAACGTCTTGAAGCAGCCCCCTGCTTCAAGACGTTTATTGTCGATGATGTTCATACGGCCTATGCGTTTGAGTTGTCGACCATACGGCCACCAAGACGCGCTCACATGGCGGCGGCCAACAAACAACCCAGAGAACATGATTCCTTGTAGCTGTTGGCTAATCTCCAAATTCTCTCCCTAAATAACCCCCGCCAACCCCACCTCCTCTTTCCCAGTGTCTCTCTGATTTGCCCCCTCCACTGCTCCACCGCTTTCCCCTCCTGACCCTCCTACTTGATCTCTCTCTTCGCGCCGAGTGGCTGATATTTTAGGATTAATCCCCAGAGAAAACAGTACCCCTCCCCACCTCCTCTTTCCCAGTGTCTCTCTGATTTCCCCCCTCCACTGCTTTCCCCTCCTGACCCTCCTACTTGATCTCTCTCTTCGCGCCGAGTGGCTGATATTTTAGGATTAATCCCCAGAGAAAACAGTTTCCATTTACTGCACGGTACGTTGGAGCTGTCTGGGCTCATTCAGACCTGGCAGCAACATTTTTATTTGATTTTTCAAGGAGGGACAACGCTTTTTAATATCTTGGTTCTTGCTTGCAATGTTAACATGAACTTCAGTCATGAAAAGTTACTGCACGTATATATGCGGTATGTGAAAAATAAAACATGCTTATTAAACCTCAAACTTTGTACACCAAGTGGTAAGCACCACCAAAAAAGTTCTTGGCTTTCCAAGTGCAACCATTGTGATCAACATTAAGATACAGTAGCATAGTAGGCTCAAGTGCTACAAAAAAAAAAAAAAAATTAGTTTGAAATCCATGACGCAAAAATCACTTGTCACAAAAAGAGGAAAAGCCAATGAAGGAGAAAAAAAAATTGAAACCACCCGAGGATAACACAATAAGCGAGAACCTCAAAAGAAACCTCGACTATGACAGAGAACGATGCAGGTCAAGAAAATAAGCGCTTGCGGACATGAGCCCTGAGCAAGGTGAATATTCAGACAGCAGGCGATGCCTTGAACAGTCCCTTATAACAGGCGAGAGTTGATGACACGATGGGAAACAGGTGCGGAACCGGAAGGTACGACCCTCTATTGCCACCTGCTGGAGACAGACAGAACTGAGTCATGCCGAGAGCGATGACGCTTTATAAAACAAAAAAAAAAATCCACCTGTTGCTGAACCTAACTCCAAATAATTTCTTCTAACCAATTTATCAATGCTTATGATTGTCTCCGTTTGTGTAGCGGCTGACCATCCCCAGCAGTTGCCCAGCAAGTTTTGCAGAGCTGATGAGGAAATGCTGGCAAGCTGAGCCAAAGGTAAACTAAGTTTCATCGCATCATTTGTTGAATCATATCTCAATGTCATAAATAGGCTAACGGATGGAACGTGATGTCATAAATAATGCGAGACAAATTTTGTTTCAACATTCACAGGAGCGTCCGCAGTTCAAACAGGTGCTGGTAACCTTAGAGGCGATGGCGAATGATAGCAGGCTACCTGACCAATGCAACTCCTTTCTGCATAACAAGGACCAGTGGAGGTACACATGCACACATACAACCCCCCCCCCCAAAAAAAAAAAAACTGAAACATACGACAAAACCTTATACACACACACTCACACACACACACACACACACACACACACACACACACACACACACACACAAAACCTCGCACACATCAATAAAAGCTAAAAAGGACAAAAAGAAAACCTTTTCAACAGAGAGGGCAGAGTGTGAGGGCAGTTGGGCAGCAATGGTGATAGATAACGGGTGAGGAAGAGGGACGTTGTGGCTCCCCTCGACAGAGGAAGGAAGGTGTGAGATTCTGCGCATATTCACAGCGAGGCCGTCATCTCTGCATTTTGGTGCGGGATGAATGAGCACGGAGGCACGAAAGTACACTCGGGGAACATTGGCAACATGATTGATTTCTTGAGTGTCCCGAAGAATACAGTACAGCAGGGGTGTCAAACTCAGGTCCTGGAGGGCCGCTGTCCTGCATGTTTTCCAAGTCTCCCTGTTGCAACACACCTGATTCTAATGAACAGGTTCAATGTCAGGCTTCCGCAGAGGTTGCTGATGATCTGATCATTTGAATCAGGTGTGTTGCAACAGGGAGACTTGGAAAACATGCAGGACAGCGGCCCTCCAGGACCTGAGTTTGACACCTATGCAGTACAGTATTCGATTTGATCATTGGAGCAATAGCGGCCTCTTGTGGTAATAGACTAGACTGCAGCTAAGACTTGTGCGGCCGACTTGCCAGTATGATAAAAGTATTGAGACACGGTAAGGCTTGAAAAGGGGGTGGAAAATTCCCTTTTAACCACACTTCAATGTATTTCCAAATGAAATGACCAACATTACGTTTGCTTTCATAGATTCGTATGCCTGCGAAATGAAATGTACCGTGCAAATATTCCAGATGTGAAATTGAGTCCACCCTGGAGCGTCTTCGGAAGCTGGAGAGGGAGCTCTATTCCAAGGAGAAGGAGCTAGAGGAGCGGGAGAGGCGACTCCGGCTTTGGGAGGAGAGATTGATGGAGAGGTCCAACATGACTCCCAGCCCCACCTCCTTACTGATGGATCGCTCCAACATGTCGCCAGTGAGTCACGTGGTGAAGTCATGTCTAAACTTGTGTCCATCTCATTCTGAACTGGAAATGATTATTCACACTTTCGCTTCCCTTATTGCTTGGCTATTGCAATTCTTCCTTCACCTGTCTCAATAAGACTTCAACAAAGCATCTCCAATTGAAAATTCCCCTGCCGAAAAGTGCTCCCGACTGCAAATCAAAGTGATGTACTGTCAATTTTGACACTCCTTTCTCTCTCTCTCTCTGCCTCCCATCAGTTCTTCACACCAATGTCCATCAGTTCCACTGGTTCCTTCTTCCGCTCGCACTCTCAAGACTCCAACAGTGCGGGGATGAGCAGCGCAGGCGTCAGCAGCGCAGGCGTCAGCTGCCTCCTCCGCACTCTCAGCAATGGCGACAGCGAGAGGGGGGGTGGAAGTGCGATCCTGGAGCGGGGGGTGGGCTCTCTGGACAGCGGGCGGCTGCACGTCATGCTCCGAGGCTTGCAAGGGAGGTTCGACCATGAGGACAAGGAAGAGGAGGGCACCCTGGAGGAGAAGGGTTGGGGCCAGAGGGATGAAGGCGGGAGCATGGAGGGAGGAAGGGTGCAGGTGACGCTCAGGAGCTTCCCAGGGGGGAGACTGGAGCGGGAGGAGAGGACGTGGGAGGAGGGGGACATGGAGAGAGGCGGGATGCAGAGGAGCAGGGTGACCACCATCATCCGAGGCTACTCGGGCGGTTTCGGAGAGGCGGAGGGGGAAAAAGACGGAGGATGGGAGACGGAAAAAGTTGATGAGGGAGGGCTGGAAGGAGGGAGGCTTCCCGCCATGTTTCAAGGGCTCAGCGGCAGTTTAGGGGGCTTGGGGGACATGCTGTCCTTGGACGACATGGGGGAGATGGACAGGCTAGGCGACGTGGACGTGAACGTGGGGGATGTGGGGGTGGTGAAGCTCAGGAGTGAGATGGGGATGAGAGGTCACTCGGGGGTGCAGGTGAGCATGCGGGCCTCATCCAATGAGAACTCTGTCAAGAGCTGCAGCGTGCGACACGGATCCAAAGTCAACATGGCCACCGCCGCCATGGACATGATGGAGCTCGACTGGTCCGACAGTGATTAGAAGACACGCGACGACAACACAAGCGTCGGTACCTGTATTAAAACTGAGCTAATACACCTTTTATGTGTTCAAATGTTTTTTTTTTTTTTAATCAAAACAATAAACTAAACCAATGAGTACGTACTGTGAAGAGAAGAGAAGCAAAGAGATGATTAATATCAATGTTAAAGGTTTCACCTGTGTAATTTAATGTACTGCTACATAACATCCTGTGTATCTGTGTGTGTGTTTACTGCTTAGTATGTAGATTTGTGTCGAATTTTATCAGATTAACTGATTTTGTGCGTGTGTGTGTGATTTTTTTTTTCATTTTTCAATAAAAAAAGACTGATACAAATCTCACCTCAGCAGGTAGTATTTTTTATTTATTTTTTTTAATGGGGAGGAAAATGGGGCATAATTAGGCAGTTCACACACAAACACATGGAGTAAGTATACTGCATTCAAGTACATTCAAATAATAAGAATAACTTGAGGGAACAAAGTGACACAAACTAGTCATTAATAACCAAGCGGACTTGATCCCTGCATCTTTTAGGCCTGCTTGGATTCGGATTTTTAGATCCGTGACATACAGAAACGCATTGCTGCCACGCCAGGGAACACGGCTCAGTGCCACTTTGTAATGACACTTAATGTGAAACATATAACGTTAAAACATTATTAGTAAGTGTGCACATGATGGCTTCAACCATTTCCTCACTCCTTGAGCAATGCTATCCTGTGTGGCCGCATGTCATGCACAGCCAGAAACTACCACTGATTGATGCCCGCCCAAAATTGCCTATACATGCCACAAAATCGGATCAAAGGACATCTCCCCCCCTATTAGACATGGCTATGGCCTGGCTAAATGAAACTCCTCCCTACACTTGAAGATTGTATCTAATCAGTGGCAAAATCTTCCCCGAATGGATTCTTCTTACCTTCAGCAAAATTCAACAGAAAGTTTCTGCCCAAAAAAATTCACCGAATTGAGTCACACGCTAAGGAGCAAAGCCACTCCGGCCAAGACCCATTTGGCGGGTCGTTCCCTAGTTTTCAGGCTCAGAGTCCAAACATACGTGGGCCCTCTGATCTTGGTCTTATAGAGCGGACACTCGTAGATGTTCCTGGTCTCCTGGCGGTCGTTGGGCACCGCTCGGACAGAGATGACGGGCATGGCCGGGGTCAGCTCTTTTAAACGCGCTTCTGTGATCACCCCGGCCTGAGTATCCCACCTGGCCCCTATGGAAACGATCAGCAAGTCATCATTCCTTGAATAAAAGCCGGAAAAGAAAGATGATCCACGTTGGAGGGAACTACCTTCCATGTAAAGCCCGTATACATACGCCCCCTCTCTTGCAGGCTGGTTGAACTCTTCCTTAAACTTCTTGGTGACGTCGACAGTCAGGTTCACTTTATCCAGGGGCCATTCGTTCTTACGGGCCAAGCTTTGCATCACGGCTAAAGATGAAGAAAAAGATGGCAGATTCCATAAAATGCTCAATATGGGTTTGCTCATTGGGCGGATGAGCCTTTACCAGTGAGAAAGGATTGTGGGTTGAAGAGTCCACTGAGCCACACAACTGTGGGTAGTGACAAATCCTGAGTCCAGCTGTCTAACTCTTTGCAACGCTGTAAGACATCGTTGTACCTGAAAAGGCAAGCAAACACAACCACTGTACAATGTTCTTCCGCATATTTGCACATTGGGACGTGAATTCTTTTTTTTTTTTTTTTTTTTTTGTAAAATTGCTGCATTTGTCTTTCTGAAATTTTGGTATTTGTGGCAATGCTTGTCATTTGCTCTTGTAAAAAAAAAAAAAAATCACTGTTATGATATTTATGCAATGTGCCATGCTTTATTGTTTTTGATGCAAAACAAAGTGTAGCTGCATGATTGCCAAAATGGTATTCAGCACAAGATGTTCATTCAGCGATGCCTCGTGATGGAAGTTTAATGTGGTCGTTTTAAAGCCACAACTTTGTTTGATGTTTAGTTTGACGGTTAAATCAATAAACAGTTTAAGTAAGTGAATTTTGTATTTCAAGGCACCGACTGTGTACCATATGGCGAGGCTGTAGGTGGACGGATAGGCCAGCTTGGTCCAAGCGTCGGGAACGTTGTCGAGAAACAAAGCCGTCTGCATCCTCTCCATCTCGGGGGAAATCGCAAGCTCTCCCTTGACACATGGACACGGCGATTACACAGAACCACGACACCCGCACCGAGCCGCGTAGAGGTTGAAGCCATACTCTGAGCCCCATGTCAAGCTCCTTGAGCGAGCGCCGTATCTCGCCGATGAGCATGTTCATGCGCTCGCATTCCTGGAAGCAAACCAGGATGTAAGGCGACCTTTCAGTTGTCTTGGCGCTGATGTCTGTCATGCTGTACCCCTCCGGGAGCTTTTCGAGAACCTCATCCAACACTGTTTTAACCTGTTGTTGTAGCAAAAAAAATAAATAAAATAAATCAGGAAAAGGATATTTTCAAGAAGGGGGCATATCAAACCGCTGTCGGCACAATCCGTTGGCAAATGTGTCCTGTTGTGGATGAGAAACAAGCAATATTTACTCATCACAAAACATGGAAACAATGTTGAGACCATACAGTCAACATAGAAGCCCTCATATCCAAAATATTGGTCTTTTCTTGTTAAAAATAAAATGTCTTAGAAAAGACTCGATGCCATGCTTGGTGTCATTCGTGCTACCTTCTCCTCCAGGGTCCCAGTGGCCCCTTCCCCCATCACAGCATCAGGAGACTGCAGCTCCAGCAGAGTGTGGAAAAGATTATCTGACGTCACGGTCAGGAAGTCAATTTCCGCATTGGGGTGCAGCCCGTAATGCACAGGACTTTCGTGGGGCAGCATCTCATCGATGAAGTTGTGGTAACCCTGGAAGTCAAATGGAGTGCACTTATGTAGCATTTTATCAACACCAAGTAGGGTTCCAAGGAGAGCTACCGGTCCTCCGCACTGCGAGGAGCGAAATGAGGTGGCTCAGGTATCCGATTAAGATGCCGACAAGGGCGTCTCCCCTGGTGAGGTGTTCAGGACACGTCCTACCGCATGGAGGTCCCAAAGACAGGAGACACCGCAGAAACTATCGGTGCTTTTCCATCACAGGTTCCAAAACGGCCTAACCTGGCTTTGCCCTGGCCTCTGTTACTTCTTCATTACAACAGAAAGCAATCAATTTGGGCTGGGATCGACTGAAATGTGGGGAAACTCCATTGAACACTCACAGTGTGCGGGGTTCTGCCGCAAGATCACCACAAGCTTCGGTATTTCATCCACCGGTACATATGAAATTGTAAATATGCTTAAGTGCTATTGTAAAACAAAACACAATGTACTGTATGTACTGTATTTTGAATTCTAGGTGGCGGCCGTCTGCTGATCACTTAAAATGGAATGGAAAGACAATCCAGGCTGTTTCGGGCTATAGTACAACAAGTACAATGGAAGAAGGGGCTTAAAGTCTCCTGGCTGGCCTGGAAAAACCTTGATGATGAAGTGCCTGGGGAGAGGCAAGTCTGAACTTCGGCTGCTGCCGCCGTAACTCAGACCGAATACGTGGAAGAAAATGGATGGAGACTCAACAGCGTTGCGTTCTAACTATTAAACACAAACATCTGACCTTGTAGTCCAAGTTGGATGGAACCAAAAATCCAGGAGCCAACTCCAGCTTCCTTTCAAACTGCCGATGAAAAAAAAAAAACTGCAAGCTTCCTTTCAAACTGCCAATGAAAAAAAAAAAAAAACCCCACAACAAAATAAAAACATTGATATCATCAATTTTCCTCTGCCCGGGTTGTGAGTAATGTACACAAGCAAACCTGGTTGGTCTGCATGTATTCTTCCAGGTATGTTCTGCAGAGTCTTCTGTCCCAGTCATCGCTGATGTGTCCTCCATACATGATCTCACCAAAAAGATATCGCAGGTCCTCCCACGGCACCTTCATCATTCACACAATCCACACATGTTAAGCGCTAACTTGTCATTTTCCTCTCTGAGACATCATGGAGCTACGTCCGTTGCCTTGCACACATCCCAATACAGGAGCCCACCTGCGCATTCGCCTCCAAGTAGTTGTAGAGGACATTCACTGATATGGTGAGGTCTCCTGGATTGAAAGGGTACCTCCTGTTCCATCCCTGGGGTCCGAACTTCCTCCGCTCGGCCACGCAGGCATGGAAGTAACACAGAGAGAATAGGATGGTCTTAAACTCCTGCTCGCGGCTACACTGGTCCAGGATGCCCTGGACAAGAAATGATAAAACTAAATAAATGACATCATTTGGCTGGGAGTCATTTTTTGTTTCCTTTTTTTTTCCTTTTACCTTGACTTACAAGTTTCATTCGTTGTGAGACTAAGCTTGTGATGCAATTAGCTGGCTGTTATGAAATTTGCTCAGATTCAAAGTCTGGTTCGCAACACAAGGCTGAATAATAACGACAATAATAATGAATAAAAAAAAAAAAGAGTACCTTAAAAAAAATCATATATTAAATCTAAATTGCAATACTGAGGAACAAAAAAAAAATGCAGTTTGATTATTTTTCAAATTGTGGACTAAAGCATGGCAAGGCACTGACCTGGTCAAAGTTATCCAGTGCTGCATGCAAATTTGCATGCATTCCCGTTGGAGGCTCATTGGTGACCTTGATGGCATTTTCTAGAATGCCCTGAAAAAAACAAAACATTACAGTGAGATGAAGAGCTGAAGAGATGAAGAGACAATGTCGGTCGAAAAAAATGACGGACTGCAATCACAAAGTATGATGTTAGGCTAATGATGTGCAGAACCTATTGGCTTGTGGAACTAATGTTGTGATTGTACAACAATATGACAAACAATATTAAATTATGACACTTGCTGCATGTACCTGCGGAATGATGTGTTCCTGGATGGTTGGTGCAGGCTCAGCGCTCATAAACACTCTGTAGTCAGGATGACTGCCTCCGCAGTAACGCTCCAGAAGCTTCTCGAGTGAGCCCAGCCAGCGAGCAACCAGGTGGATGTTCTGCAGGAATATGCAATTATCCACAACAACAAAAAAACAAACAAAAAAATTTTTAATTTTTGCTCTCATTTTTTTTTAATGAATGGAAGTAAATCATGTCACGTCTTGTATGAAAACAAATGATTATATTTCAAACTTAGTTTATCAAATGTGCTAAGGGCTATGAGGTTTGCACGCTCTTGTCAATTAGTGAAGGCCAGCGTTCAAAGCAAACACGGTAAAGCAGCATTTAGCTGTTATGCTGCATGAAAATTTAATAATCTGCCAGCGGGAGCAAAGTCGGCAAAATTAAATCTCGTCGAAAACAGACAATATGGATGTACTTTTTTTTTCCTCCTTAATACATTTTTGAGGTACCAGACTGGGACTCGGTATTGGCAGATCCTCAAAAATGTAAGATATCAAACAGACATTATGGATGTACTTTTTTTTTCCCTCCTTAATACATTTTTGAGGTACCAGACTGGGACTCGGTATTGGCAGATCCTCAAAAATGTAAGATAAACTAAGAGTTCAGATTACATTAGAATAAATTTGAGATCATAAAGTGAGAGCCAAAAAAAAAAGTGCCGAGGAGCTATTTTGATATTCATATGCAAATTCCATCACTGGTGTCAGACGTCGACCTGCAATATGACCCAGTGACCCTCCTTTGCAGCCGTTTCCATGGCAACCTCAGCCACAGCTTCTTGCCCCTGCCCCAAGGACACATTGTGAAGCTTGCCAAGGTCGATGGTGAAGTCCAGCTTTCTCCCTGATGAGGATGAAGTGCCGAAATAAGTTACTGTCTGTTTCACGTTTGTATACGGTGTGTAGCGTGCATGCACTTTGTTGTCCCGTGTCGTTTCCATGGCAACCTCAGCCACAGCCTCTTGCCCCTGCCCCAAGGACACGTTGTGAAGCTTGCCAAGGTCGATGGTGAAGCCCAGCTTTCTCCCTGATGAGGATGAAGTGCCGAAATAAGTTACTGTCTGTTTCATGTTTGTATACGGTGTGTAGCGTGCATGGACTTTGTTGTCCCGTGTCATACCGAGCGACTCCACATCTTTAAGTGGGTCCACTCCAGGTGAGAGGATGAAGAACATGGGAGAGGCTGGACCACTTTCTCTGAAAGACTTTGCAAATTCTGTTTTACGACCTTCTGTATATTTCACCCCAAGATTCTCCTCCACAAAATTCCTGTCATGGAAACAAGCCAACAGCAGTTGGAAAATTGTACTTCTCATCCAGACAAGGTGATAAGACCAGGAAGTATCACGGGGGAACCAGAGTGGATATTCTGTATTCCATAGAAATGCTCCTCACTTGACGGCATATGTCATGCGGTCAGGTCTCAGAGCTCTCATCATGATGAGTTTCTGCAGGGTACGTTTTCCTGTCCACTCCTGCGGGAACTTCTCTTTCTCTGGACACTCGGACTCCACCAATTTCTTCCAGCGTTTAGGAGAGCCTTCAATGTCCCGGTCCAGACCGCGAAACTCGTCAGTGAAACTCATCACCTATCCAAAAAAGGGATGGCAGAGCGTGAATGCGTAAATGAAGCTATGATTAAAATCGAAGTTATTTTACCACTACTGCTCCTACTTCTGCTTCTCATCTCCACAGTGCTCCTTGTCTTTGCTTTTCGGGTTAGTGACGGTTCAGGTGACGGCCGAAATTCATTTACGTCCGCGCTTATTCTGTCAGCGTTTCGAAGTTTCCATCAGTCATCAATCCACAAGTGAAATGGGAGTCTGTCAGTGATGGACTGGGACTAACAGAAATTCCGTGGGTACTGACACTTCCTACCGCTACGATTTAGGAGTAGTATTTGGTAGTGTGTGTGCGTGCGTGCGTGCCATGCATGTGTACGAATATGAATTTTGGCATCGCTTCTGCATTTAAAATATTCTCATCAACTTTTCCCTCTTTTGTGACAGTCCGTCGTAGATGATTCAGTTTTAGGAGCTTACACATGGTGAGCTCCTCCAAAAGAAATCCAATTCTGCCATCTGCTGGTCATTCATGTTTTATTTATTTATTTTGTGTTTGGTTGGGGTTTTTTTTTTCTGTCCAAGACTTTTCTCCACCCATTCTCATCGAAAATTTAGTTGACAGGTGAAGTTGATGGTGTTCAAAGAGTTAAAAATAATTGGCTTACAGATTTTTTCATTTTGAGAAAAACACACTTTCTTCCTTTCTCATGAGGCAAAGAACCTAAGTAAGCCTACATTCAAAACACTTCCTTGTAACCAATTTTTACCCAGGCAAAGCTCCCTTGGCTTTGTCTGAAATCTGCGGGTGTTTCAGAAAACGTACAAAATATTTGGTACACATCTCTGGTAAGGAATGTGAGGGCGTCTCTGTACCTTGATGGCGCTCCACGCGGCGTCGGAGAGAAAGTCGAGAGGGCTGACATAAGAGTGGTCGATATCGAAGCGCAACAGAAAGTCAAGCTCCCGCACCTCGATCTCCTTCGTCATCAGGAGCAACTGGAGAAAGGCGGATAACCGTCAGCGATGATCCACATTCAGACACAAACGAACACACACACACACCTGGAAGGCCAGCTGTGCAGCGAAGGTTAGCTTGTCTCTCTCAAAGAGCCCCATGCTGATGTAGTTGAAGGTGGAGTAGGTCACACAATCTATTAACGTTTTCACTCTGGCGGTCACGTCCTCGCAGGCCTCCACCATGGCCACCGCTTTGTGGAAGACCACGTTGAATGCCTTGAGGACATCGAAAAGTTCAAGTTTGAGGTGAGCAAAATGTGTGATGCAGCCACGTCTGCGCTCCCATCAGCGGTTACCTTGAGGCTGAACTGGTACATGGGGTTGATCTTGTTGAGCTCGTTCATGATAAAGTAGAGCAGTGAAGCCCTGATGGCCACTGGACGATAATGTTCTCTGGCTTGGTTTATCTTCACCTCGTTGACTTTCGCTTCCACCACCTGGAAAGGAGAGTGTGCGAAAGCACTTGGTTGTGAGCCCGGTTTTGTTGTTGTGTGGCTCCATGATGATTATTATTTTACAAAAATAATTTTTAGCATTGTCAGAGGGCGTTTGCTAAAATCACCTGACATCACAGTATGATGCCATAAAAAAATGGATGTTTCCCCAACAAATACCTTCATCTCAATCTCAGCAGCAGTGTGCTTGGTGCTCTCGAGCTTCTCCACCAGCAAATTGTCACCCAGAAAGTTACTCTCCGCTGCAGACAATCTGCTCAGCAACTCGTCCTCCAGAACTTTCAGTTCGATCTTAAACATGTTCTGCTGCTTTGTCAGTTCGCTCTGTGGCAGCACAGATGGGGGATTTTTATTTTTTTAATTATTCAACACAGGCAGGAACAAACTGAACCAAAATATCAACTCTTTTGAGAAAGTAGTATTGCTGTCATACCTTGAGATGCTCAAGGTCGGGCCTCTCTTGGTTGACAACCTGAGCAAGGAGCTGGTCCTCCAGCCCGTCCCTGGTCACAGTAAAATTAATAAGGGTGGTCTGGGCCTGAATCTCCGGCTTATAGTGAGGCTTGGCCAATTTGGTATGAAGGATGAGTCTAAAGCCTGGATGAAAGAAGCACTCCTTGTCGCCCACCTTGATACAGCTGCAATACAAGTTGAAAAACGCGTTCATATGCAAGGCAACAAGGAAAAAATTTTGATTGACGAAAATGCAGCAATGGACAAAGTTTTTGAGTTACAATTAAACCAACAAAATGCTGCCTCACACTTGCTTGGTTCTCAGAAAGCCTGATAAGGAGCTGAAAGGTGTTCAATATATTGACAAACAAGATAAAAAAAAATACCGTCACAATCATGCGTCTTCTTACCTGCCCTTCTTGATTGTGTGTCGACCCAAGAGCGGGTCAAGAACCGGATCAATGGTCTCCTCTATGTTCTCGATGAGCACGGTATTTCCAGCCACGACAGCTTGCTCGATCACATCCACGTAACTGAAGCGGCAGGTGCAAGTTTGAGCAATTTTAACATGCACAAAAAAACAACATTTTTTTTTAAATCACATATTCACATTTTGTGTCGTAATGTGAAAGTATCGCAGGATTTACTGTGATCCCTGAGGAGATCAGCGCTGAGGCAAACATACCCTTTTAAACTCAAACTGATAACCTTGAGGCTGTTGCCATAGCGACTCTTGATCCACTTGATCCCCTGCAGCTGAGGGTCAATAAGGAGAGGCCAGCGTTCACCTGAAGCAAAACATCCATTTACTAGCAACGGGATTTTATTTGATTTTTTTTCTGTACGCTGCTGGTAAAGTATCATTCATGAAGACATTGAACGTTTGTTTCCTCAGAGCGCAACAAAAGGAAATCGGCCTAACAGTTACAATGGTGACTATGGCGATGAGGAAGTGAGTCTTGAGGCATCGCTCACAATTAGTGTGGATGGTGGCATTCTGGGTGGACATTTCATCTCCTGGCAAGCCTTCGTTGTTCCACTGGGCTACCATGGCACTGTCAGTCAGCATGCACACTGGATCCAAGTCTGCTGTCATGGGAATGGGGATCTTCGAGAAGCAATAAACACAAACGATGGTTTTGATTTTTGTAAAATAAATTTGCCCCCAAAAAAAGAAACTTTGGTTTCATCGGACTACTTGAAGAAGAATGATAACGACGTGTATTTGTGAGATTCGAGCATTTGAGACCTTCTGGCTGCGGAGAAAAGGCCTCCAGAGGTTGTCCACCAACTCCTTGCGGTACTTCTTGGAGAAGGGGCCGGCGTAAGAGATGAACGCTGCAGTTAGCAGGACATCTCCACATAGCGTGGCCTCTTGTTCGTGGTACCGAGCCACTGAATGGGCCCAACGCACATTTTCACTCTGACAGAAAATATGCAGCTGTCAGATTTAAGACACAGAGGCTATTTCTACATCCGGTATAACCAAACTGATCAAGTAATCATTTGACGCCACCTGCAAACCTTTAACGAGCCGGTTGGCTAGTTCAATGGTCTTGTTGGTGCGGTTGACTTCTTCTTGGTAACGCAGTTTCTCGGACGTGGCTTTCTCGAATTCGCCGGTCAGAGCTTCCAGGCTGCTGTCTAACTCCTGGAAACCGTTGATGAAACAGAGACGGCAATGGCAAGATTTTTAATCTCAAGCAAGGCTTACGTGCAAGGCAAAATGTTCATTGAGACGCACAGCCAGTTGCTTCCTGATGACCTGGAGCTTGTCTGCAGCCTCGGCGAGGTCAGCGTTGGCTTGTGAAAGACACATTCTCTTCTTCGCCACTTCACGGTTTACCTGCGGACAAACTTTATTGCTCGCCAGCATCGAAATAAAACATTTGTTTATTTGAATAAAGTTTCAGAGATGTACTTACAAAAATCTATCCATAGCAGCATAAGGATCGGAGGGTGGAAAATGTTTACACACACTCAAAAAAAAAAGTACTTTTATTTATTTATTTATTTATTTTTAATGGCCGAAAGTGCCACTGCCACTGTGGTTCTCCTTTTTTTTTTTTTTTACTGGAACAGAAATGAACCTTGCTCTGGCCCAACCCCTGACTGATTTGCGAAAAGATTGCAAAGTGTCTCCCCAGGCCTTTTGTCCATAAAGTGTAATTGGCTCAGTTCTGCTGACAATAAAACATACCTCATGGAAGCGGATCATATTGATCACCCAGGCACAGAGCCCAGCAGCAGCGGAAGATTTGTGATGCACAAACTCAGGGTTGAATTCGGGGTCACTAAGGTAGTCGTCCCTCACCACCTTCACTGTGGCCTCAGGGATGTGCTCCTTGTCAAAGTTCACCAGAGCCTGCAGGAAGTCATCCACCTGGACCAACAACGAGCAGCAGCGGGACGACACTTGATTAATTTCACTCCTCGGGTGGATTATGTCTAATTAATGGTGAAATATAAAAGAGAGGTTGAGGGATTTTATAGTGGATATTCTTCAACGCTAAATGAAAGCACTGCGGTGAATCACCATGCAGTGATTCAGTTGAGAAATGTGAGCGTACTGCCCCCCTAAAAAAAAAAAAAAACAACATAGACAAGCATGATTTTGTTGTATTTTCATGCTGGTGTCCCCGGCAGCAAAAGTAAAACAAAACAGTCACGATTCGAACAGGCAAATCTTCAGTCACCGGCGGAGAACCCGTTCTGTGAGCAGAGCCACAGTTGCCCAGTAGGGGTCGCCTATTGCCGGGTTGTTGGAGACCACTGCTCTATTTACTCGATGGTCATTTCCATTTACGTTGTTTTATAATAAAATACGACTGGAATTAGTGCTGTTGATTTATATTCACAAAGAGGTGTGTTTGAAAGCGTCACCTTGCTCATGACCACTTTGGAAGCCTTCCAGCTACGATCTTTGGGGATCTTGCCCTGAGGAGCGAGCAGGACCACAACCGCTGCTGTGACGTTGGTGACGATCACCGGAGGGTTTGGGAAGGTCCTCAGCTCGGTCAGATTCAACTGGACGGTGTGGAGAAATACATTTTGCGTCCCCATTTCTCGTAGACATTATGTACTTTTGGGAGCAAATAACCCTAAATACTGTCAAGTAAAATAAAATGTAGTCGAGAATTTCACAGTGTTCCAGTGAAAAAAAACGAGTACACTGTTTGGACACCCTATACATCGGCAAAAAAATATGGCAGCTTCTCTGATTTCTTGCAACAGTTACCGGTAATACCCTTATTTTGGTCTAACATTCCTGTATATTGGGTTAACTGTGTAAGCTTATATTAAATTAATAATTATTTTCATTTTATATTTGAGCATTATGTTCTTTTGTGTTACAGTTACCTAGGTTATATTCCGTTTAATAATTGCTTAAACAAGTTTATGTTGATATTATATGATTGGTTAAGGAAACCAGGAAGTGTTTGGTGTTTCCGGGAAGGAGGTGTGTTCTTGTTCGTTCGTTCGGAGGTGCAGACGTTGGGGAAAATAAAAACTGCCTTCAAAGGATTCCATCTCTCCTTTTGCCCATTTTTAAAGTAGAGCTATCCACTGAAAAACTACGAACCTCTCAACTTACACAAGCAAGGCCTGAAAAACCTCCCCGTGTCGCTCCCGTTGTTTGTCAAACGTTGCCTCGGCATCGCGCGACTGTCTGGAAGTGATCCGATCCG
>NW_017806235.1:1559310-1585783 GCF_001891065.2 Hippocampus comes
GAAAGACACATTCTCTTCTTCGCCACTTCACGGTTTACCTGCGGACAAACTTTATTGCTCGCCAGCATCGAAATAAAACATTTGTTTATTTGAATAAAGTTTCAGAGATGTACTTACAAAAATCTATCCATAGCAGCATAAGGATCGGAGGGTGGAAAATTTTTACACACACTCAAAAAAAAAAGTACTTTTTTTCTAATGGCTGAAAGTGCCACTGTCACTGTGGTTCTCCTCTTTTTTTTTTTTTTTTTTTTTTTTTCTGGAACAGAAATGAAGCTTGCTCTGGCCCAACTTTTTTTTACTGGAACAGAAATGAACCTTGCTCTGGCCCAACCCCTGACTGATTTGCGAAAAGATTGCAAAGTGTCTCCCCAGGCCTTTTGTCCATAAAGTGTAATTGGCTCAGTTCTGCTGACAATAAAACATACCTCATGGAAGCGGATCATATTGATCACCCAGGCACAGAGCCCAGCAGCAGCGGAAGATTTGTGATGCACAAACTCAGGGTTGAATTCGGGGTCACTAAGGTAGTCGTCCCTCACCACCTTCACTGTGGCCTCAGGGATGTGCTCCTTGTCAAAGTTCACCAGAGCCTGCAGGAAGTCATCCACCTGGACCAACAACGAGCAGCAGCGGGACGACACTTGATTAATTTCACTCCTTGGGTGGATTATGTCTAATTAATGGTGAAATATAAAAGAGAGGTTGAGGGATTTTATAGTGGATATTCTTCAACGCTAAATGAAAGCACTGCGGTGAATCACCATGCAGTGATTCAGTTGAGAAATGTGAGCGTACTGCCCCCCTAAAAAAAAAAAAAAACAACATAGACAAGCATGATTTTGTTGTATTTTCATGCTGGTGTCCCCGGCAGCAAAAGTAAAACAAAACAGTCACGATTCGAACAGGCAAATCTTCAGTCACCGGCGGAGAACCCGTTCTGTGAGCAGAGCCACAGTTGCCCAGTAGGGGTCGCCTATTGCCGGGTTGTTGGAGACCACTGCTCTATTTACTCGATGGTCATTTCCATTTACGTTGTTTTATCATAAAATACGACTGGAATTAGTGCTGTTGATTTATATTCACAAAGAGGTGTGTTTGAAAGCGTCACCTTGCTCATGACCACTTTGGAAGCCTTCCAGCTACGATCTTTGGGGATCTTGCCCTGAGGAGCGAGCAGGACCACAACCGCTGCTGTGACGTTGGTGACGATCACCGGAGGGTTTGGGAAGGTCCTCAGCTCGGTCAGATTCAACTGGACGGTGTGGAGAAATACATTTTGCGTCCCCATTTCTCGTAGACATTATGTACTTTTGGGAGCAAATAACCCTAAATACTGTCAAGTAAAATAAAATGTAGTCGAGAATTTCACAGTGTTCCAGTGAAAAAAAACGAGTACACTGTTTGGACACCCTATACATCGGCAAAAAAATATGGCAGCTTCTCTGATTTCTTGCAACAGTTACCGGTAATACCCTTATTTTGGTCTAACATTCCTGTATATTGGGTTAACTGTGTAAGCTTATATTAAATTAATAATTATTTTCATTTTATATTTGAGCATTATGTTCTTTTGTGTTACAGTTACCTAGGTTATATTCAGTTTAATAATTGCTTAAACAAGTTTATGTTGATATTATATGATTGGTTAAGGAAACCAGGAAGTGTTTGGTGTTTCCGGGAAGGAGGTGTGTTCTTGTTCGTTCGTTCGGAGGTGCAGACGTTGGGAAAAAAAATAACTGCCTTCAAAGGATTCCATCTCTCCTTTTGCCCATTTTTAAAGTAAAGCTATCCACTACAAAACTACGAACATCTCAACTTACAATTGTAATGCCACTTTTGCCCACTTGACGGCAACCCACATTTTTAGTTCAATATGGTGTAAATTTGAAAGAACAACGAAACTGGAAATGTTAGTGAACTTTTTGTTGAAAATATTTGACTGTCAACTGCTGTAATCTTCCTTTTTAAGCCTACCGAGAGCGATATCTGGAGTTTCATTTTATAACGTAGGTCTTGGGGCATGATTATTGATGTTTATTGTAAAATGAGTTAAGCTTGTTTGTCTGGAGAAACAGGAAACACAGAGGGATCCGTACACTGTTCGTACAGTATTTTTTGTGTTATCCATCTCTCTTGTGCCCGTGCCTCTCATTATATGAGTTTGTGTTCCTTAAAGAATGTGCCGTACAAAATATAAAAACATGCTTATAGAGTATTTAAATAGAGAATTTCTAAATAATAGATTTCACTTATTACGGGGGTGGTCTGGAGGGGGGTTTGACTGTACTTTTTACTTCACGTTACCCTGTTGAGTGTATTGAGGGCTGCATTGGCGGCTTGGAGGGCAGGTTCAGCCTTGGCCAGATCCTCTTCTGTCTCTCGCTGTTGTTTGCTCACCTCTGCTTGAATCTCCTCCATCTGAAGTGAAATGTTGGATTTTACCAGCCTTAGAAAAGAATCCTGCAAGCCATTTTCTACATTGCTTATCCTAATGAGGGCGATGGGTGAGCTCGAGCCAAGCACAGCTGAAAGGCGGGAACACCCTGGACTGGTCGCCAGCAAATTGCAGGCACACAGTGGAAATTTAGTTTTTGGATAAATTTACCTTGTCGGGGGAGTTTTTTTACTTGAATATTATTGTTAGGTATATTCGTGGCATGCAATTTAAAACTGCATAAAATAATCCAGGAAATGCATATTGGCAATGGATGGGAAAGAAAAATATCACAACCATCTCTTCACCTTATGCTCCTCAGCATCAGCTCCAGCTCTCTCTTGGCTGAGCTTGTCTGTCTGTTGTCCTATTTTAGCGATGAGAGCCTCAATGTCCATGTTCCTCTGACACAGCTCGACTTCTTGCGCCGCTAGCTTGGCTTTAAGATCCTCCACCTGGAAAGGTAGTGAAAGAAAACAGCGACTTCAGAGGTGGGAGTAAGTCACAAGTTTGTCTCTGGTAATAAATGACAAACATGAGCTCACAAACACTATTGCTGACCTGGGAGGCGGTGCTCTGGAGCTTCTGGAGGCCGTTCTCTAATCTTTCCATCTTCTGACTGAGCTCTGTTCGTTTCTTCCCCAACAGGTTACCGTAAAGCTTCATGAACTCCAGGAAACTCTTTGGCGTGGTGTAGTTGAAGTGCTTCTCATTTTGCTGGTACTTGGCACTCACCTGAGATGCGGCGGGACAAGAGGCGATGACAAAGCAGCGTCTGGATCCCCCACGGTGCTTTGCAATGCTGTTTACCTGATCGACACTGGTGTGGGCGTGGGAGATGAACTCACTGATGGCCTTCCTCACATTAGGCTGCAAAGGATTAAACATCGTCTTAAATTGATCTTTAAAGGGGAAATCAACCCCAAAAGAGAAGATTGACAACATAAAAGACCTCCAATCCAGGTATCTTCTCTACGAAGGTGGTGCTGACTGACTGCAAGGCGAGCTGAGGCCAAGGGTGGAACCAATCGATGGCCGTGCAGTTCACCAAAGCTGGAAACTTCCGTGCCCGTGTCCGCAGTGTGAAACCCACGGGGGAAAAACACAACACCACCTGGAAGATGGAGGTGGAACAGATAACAGGTGAACAGTCAATTGAAAAGAAACGTACGAATTTGGTATTCATGATGGGGTAGGAACAGAATGCATGAAAAAAATGAAAATCCATAAACCAAAGCAATACTTTTCGATCAGACCGGCCTGAAAAAAGAAAACCACCTAAAAGGTGCATGTTGGAACACTGTACTATTCATATGAAATAATGCGGACCTTTAGCTGCCTCCGTATTCTTTCAATAAAGAAGTTCCAGCAGTTGTCTCTGGTATCTAGGAGTCCTAAACCTCGCAGCTCCATGCGCACTGATGTCACGATTGCATCCACTTCTTCATCACTGAACAGGTCTGGGATGTCCCCTGAAATACACACATCGTCAAAGTTGCATCTCCCTCTCTAGTAAAAAACATATATGAAAATATGCTATTCATTAAGATTCTGTCTGTGGTGATGCCGGAGAGGTTTAGTGTTACAACCAGTGGATACTTCATTTAAGTACGCTTATACAAATTTAATTCAAGAGCTGCATAAAACAATCACATCCATCCAATCCGGGTGAAACTTCATTTGTTATGCTCCTTCTCTAATATATATATATGTATATATATATATACACACATTTTACCAACGTGAAAGGACAACCTGAAGCTAGCATGTCATTGATGAGCACCAGGAAGCTTTCATCAGGAATCTGGGCATCACTATGAAGGAACACGGTGCCGATATTCTTCACTCCCACCTTCATATACAACGCTGCTATGTCACCCTGGGTGTGTGGAGAAAAGAATGCGGTTATGCGGACATCCATGCGAATAATTTCTTGTCGAGGTGGCACATTGGGATGAGAATTTGCACTTTATATGCCTGGACAAAAGTACTGGGACACACGGCCATGACACTCACATTAGGTTGCAAAATTCCTAGAAATTTACTTGACATAGGGCTGGATCTATCTTCGTACCCGAAGACGTTTGTTTTTGTTGCGAAAATCTAAACGTGATACAAGGTGGTAGTTTTGATCAGCTATTACATTTGTGATGCAAAACTAGTGGCCGACGGTTGACCACTTCACGCAACATTGCTGCTAAATCCGCCAAACTGCATGAAACTTCAGTTGAGTTTGACCGCGTCGCCCGATGTGCGGCGGGGCTAGAAACGAAGGCGCTCTCAGTCAACCCCGAATTGACTGATCAGATCATAAAGAGATTCCTTTCAATTATTTCACTGAAATAACGCGCGTGCGTGCGTGCGTTTTACTTTGAGGTCGCTGAAGCTGTAGCCTTTACGGAGCGTGATCTGGAAGACTTCCAGCGTGCTGAGAAAGGCAGCCAGCCGACAGAGACTTTGCTTCCCACTGCCGCCAACCCCCACCAGCAGGGCATTACCGTAGGGAGCCTCGAGGATGCGGCTGATTCGACATCTGCATGCATGAAAGCACATCTGACGGTGAGTCTGCTCTGTGGATCACATCCCGTATCATTCATGTATGTTTGTGTCCATGGGTTGTGGTCCTACACATGCTGGATCGCTTCTTCAAACAGCACCAGGCCCATCACAGCATGCAGCTCATTATAATGCTCCAGAGTCTCAACAAGCATCTTTTGGAGTTTCTCCCAGTCAGATGCCTGAGAAATAAACAAGCGTGCTTAGTGCATCACTTTTGTCATTCCTTCCAGATACTCGAATAATTTTAATTTCTTATGAAGTGTCCATTAAATTAAAATCAAAGTGTGTGGAAAGGTAATTAGTTTGCTAATGAATGCGTATTCTTCCTCAATGATTCGGCCCGATGAGATATGACGGCAGCCGTGGCACATCAAGGCTTTGTGAATATAGAGCTTGAAACTTCTTTAAGAGAAATTAATTGAAGTCTAAATCAATTAATCGCATCATGCTTGACAGACAATAAACGGATGATTGCAAAAGAACCCCTGACCTGAATACATCAGCGTCTCTTACCCGGTGATAGCGAGGCTCTCCCACCCCTTGAGCAAAGTGACAGTACACCAGAGGTTGGTGGATGAAAATGGACTCATCTATTCCCTGCAGAGGTGCAGCAGAAACAGTGTTTTATTTGAGTCGCTATCATTCATTTTACATTCCTTGGGCCCTATTTTCCTTCCAGGTGCCGGTCTAGCGTGGTGTAAACATTTTTCTTTTGGTATTTTTCTCGATTTTTCCACCGGTAGAATAGGGTGTAACGGGGCGTTTGCGCCATTGTGGAGTGGAATGTAGTGTTTTCCCCGGCCAATCTTTGTGGCATCCCTCATTTGCATCAAAATCAGGTCGAGTACACCGTGCCTGATAGTGCGGAGACAGAAATTAGACTCGATGGAGTTTGTGTAGAACATTGGCATGTAAACTGCCTAACTATGATGTAGTTAGCCTCGTGCCTCTCCGTGCGTCTGTGTGTCCAGGCGCACGGGCACCGGTCTTCCAAAATAGGGCCCCTTTGTCTTATACCTCAAAGTATCTCTTGCCAGTGTCCAAGAGGATTTTGTTGAAGAGCTCAACATCTTTCGCTTCCATCAGTTTGTCCGAATACACCCTGGAGCTCTCATGAAGCCACAGATGAACAAGGTCCGTAGGGTATCGGATGCACTCGGGCTGGGCAAACAAGATGCCCTGTGCTCAGAGAGGAATTGATTCAACAAGTCATGCGAAATGTAGCTCCCTTGCAAAAAAAAAAAAAAAAGCGTATGCATTTATACCTGGAAGATATTGGCAAGGTCTCGCAGGTTGAAAATGTAATGGAAGCGTATTGCAGTCGGCAGAAAGTTCTGACTGATTTTTTGGTGCAGAGAGATAGCAGCCTGGAGGGGGGATTGATAGAATTTGTTATGTCGCAAAATGTGGCCTTTTCCTGTGACTTTGGCTAAAAATGTACCTGGACGAGAGATCCGACCGAGCGTGAGACGCCGTAGCTGAATCCACCTTGCAGGAAGTGAGCTGACAAGATGCTGGAGAAGATGGTGGCCAATGCATCAGCGCCAGGGAAATGTACTGAAAACACGGAGAAATGTCTCTGTACGGATAAAGCAGAGTCGTCATCAGCCATGATCGTATCTGCATATATGTTTATTTGATGCATTCAAGATTAGCGTTCTGGAAACTGTGCACTCCCCCCCCCCCCCCCCCCCCCCCCCACCCAATGTGTATTTATTTTTCATACAGTGTGCACCTGTAGTCGAGGGTTAATAGAGAAGCTCCCAGCCATTGGGTTCATACATGTGATGTACTGGCAGTTCGAGATCTCTTTCAGGACCAGCTTTTGCCTGTCATACCTGCAAAAAACAAAACAAAAAAAAAAAAAACCTCAAACTGTGAAGACGGCTTTGAGACAAACGTGTGTCTCACCAGTGGTGATAGTCCAAGTGCTGACGTATGAGCGTGTGAGGCTGGACAGTCCCATAAACGTCCACCTTGGGCATGTTGAGGTCATCTATGAAGTAGATGAGGCGCTTTGTGGTCGGGGGTCCAAATTTTCGACCTGCTTTCTTCTCTAGTGGCTTCTCCAGTGCACCTAAATGGTAGGTATGGATTTAAATCCAAGTGTATCCAAGTCTAGGGTTGAATAAGAATATTAGCTCCACAGCCAGGTGATTATATACTATGCTTGAAAGAAACACATCAAGTCTTTCATCTGAAGCTCCTCTTCTCACTTTTACATAAAGGCCAGGCAATTCCACAAAAGCACTACTTTGATATCCGAAAGGGCTTTAGCTTGAACACAAAATATCAAACAAGCGAACTTTTCAGCAAATAATGGAGGCTAGATTAAAAAATAGATACATCCGCAAATATTCTATAGAACACCCTACACAGGGACAGAATGGGAAATTATCACCAAATCTTACGTTGCAGCATCGCTGAGGTGGTATAGTAGTTAAACGGGACTTTAGCCACCATGTACTCTTCTTGCAGTTTGGAGACTTTATCGGACACTAGGATGGTTTTCCCTACTCCTGCGTTGCCGACTAACATGATGGGTTTGCCTCTGTTGAGAAGTAGGTCCATGAAGTATGTCAGACAGATAGTTTCTGGGGTGTGGACAAGCACTGTCTGAACAAAAAAACATAAAAAGGGGTCCTTAGCAAATGAAATGTCATCACATTTATCAAGAATTGTATTCTTTGTGGGTAATCAGAGCCGTCGTCTGTACAAACCTGCAGAGGCACATCCATCTCCAGCTCAAAAGAAACCATTTTCTCACTCCAAGGCGTAAATTTTTTCGTCTCAGGATCAATAAAATAATCAAAGACGGTTCCTTGGGAGGGGAACTTGACAGCTCTCATTTCTTTTGACCACCAGCGGCTGAATTCAGCGCGATAGTCACGGAGCTGCTAATCAGAGGCAAAAGGTTAGCGCTGGTTGAATGTTGATAGGATAGGTTCTTATTGTCACAAGTCGGGAGCGTACATGATCCCGGAAGAGGGCTCCTCCAAAGGCCCACACACAAGCAAAGACAAAGTAAATCTCGTAAAGTTCTCTCGGGGAGTCAGGAGGAGCGTTGCAATCTGTCAGCAGGCAGTCCAACAAGGAACACAGTGTCTGGTTGAGGTTACACAAGAATACATCTTAAACCTTCGCGCAGTGCCACATTGAAATTGGTGTTGAAATGTATTTTGGCCTGGACAAAAGACTCAGTCAGGGGACACCATATGCGTCCTTACTTGCACCATGCTGTTTTCCGGAATAGGAGTGATAGTTTTCAAGTTGCAGCGGACTTGCTCCAGACAGTACGGGACATACTTGTCAAACAGAATAGTGAGGTTAGCTCTTTCTGACTGGGCCTTCCGGGTCTCTATCCAGCTTGTCACGAAACTGAGGCACACATTAAACACTGAGATGGTGACCAAAACCATCGTCACGTGAGTTTGACTGTGTGCGTGAAGGAGAGTTTTTGCCTTACGAGGTCCAGCCCACATCCTGAGGGTTGACGTAGAGGATTCCTGCTCTGGACACGGTGGCCGGTGTAGCGGCTTTCAGGTGGGATATCTCAAAGAGGAGACGCATGGAGGAGGACAAACTGATCCTCTCGTTACTGGCTAGAGTCAGTACCTTGGTAAACGGAAGCAGAGATCAGATTAGGGCACAATAACATTTGAAGGAAGAATGAAACAAAGGGGGTCTTCGATGTGCTGCTCTGACACGGACCTTATTGTCGTCCATAACTGTGTTGAGGGACTCGATCCACATGGGGTCAATGTCCCCGTCAAGAACGATCCATTTGGGGCCATCGTGTGTACCTGAAGTCAGTTCTCTCATGGTAGTTGAGAACACGCCTGTAGCAGGAAAAAGCAGCAACATTGGAAAAACTTCCACTTCCAATGTGCAATTTTAACTGAAGTATGACTCGTCTTAAAGTAAGTGTGTTAGCTCTAAAATTCCAGGAGCAATTGGGACGTTCCCTTACCATCCTTCCACTCTCTGGTGGCGGGGTGCAGATAACCAAACAACTCATCTGTGGTCACAGCTTTTGGGTTGATGTCATTCCACACTGGTTTCATCTTCATGTTTGTGTAAGTTCTATGGAGGGTCTTTAAGATCTAGATAAGATGGATTGTGTAAGTTACATCTCAACAAAAGGAAATGGTTAAAAAAAAAAGTAAAACAAAGATAGATACGTTGTTGTTCTCGTAGCAATACGTAAACGTGTGCACTGTTTAATGAAGTTCACCTGGCTCTTTCCAGTTCCTGGTCCACCCACCACAAATACAGAGTGTCGAACAGTCAGCAGCTCCTCCAATTGCGTTACCTGGGAACATCAAGTCTATTTACATATTGCGTGACCCTTGCCCACCAAAAGATTTTTAAAAAGTCAGTTTTTTATTTATTTAACTCGTTCACGCACCCTGTAACCTGATAACATGATAAGATGCCCACTGTAGTAATCGCTGTCCCTGAAAGGGTTAATATTACATTCGGTAGTACTGGAATTTACATGTACTCCCAATGCTCTCCCTTTCCCAAATCACGCAAGGAATGTTCTTTGAAGCCTCGAAATTTTTGGCATAGTGTCAATGTAAGTATGTATAGTTGCTTATTGATATGTGCCTTTCGATTGGCTGGCAACCGGTCCAGGGAGCACCCTGGACTCACCCGAAATCCAACCTAGGGTACGGAAAACGAATGGACCCATTTGTAACCTTCAATATGAAGTTTTCTTCCGGCTGAAGGCTCAGCTCACTGACTGACTGGCGTACAGCGTTTTCCAATTCAGGGTCTCTCTTACGGGGAACATCCAACTGAGGGAAGAGGTCACTAATAAGAGCTAAGAAAATGGGCACATCAGTGGTCACTATCTTTGGCAGGTTGAAGTCTCTTAACGCCCGCATCAGCACCTGAGGAGAGAAATGATGCTGTTGACGTCATGTCAACTGTTTGAGGACATTTTTTTGCTCCGATTTTTTTATCCAAGTGATGTTTTGACATTGAGGTGCGTGCAGGAAATGACCAAGAAGAGTGAGTGGATTTTTTGATTGATGCCCACCTGTTCCTCAGGTCTGCTACGCTCCTCTCGGTTCAGTGAGCCAGCCACCACCAGAACGGACTTAACGGCTCTTAAGCCCCAATCATAATGATCCTGATCCAGGGGGAAGACAATCGTACTGATTGCCAGAAGCAGGCCATCGTTCATTAAATGGCTTCAAGTAAAAAGATGTACCTGTTTGGACAGCAGTTCTTTACAGAGCGTGTAGAGGCTGATGAACTTGCGTGCCAGCAGCCGAGCGCCGATGAAGCCCTCCGCCACCAGCATGATTTCACAGATGAGCTCAAAATCCGGGATCACCATGGCACAAGGCCTGGATGGTGAGCAAACCACTTCATAATAAATTCTACGTTAGTCAGGACTTCAAATATTATCCAAGTGACAGACCTGAAGAGAGCCTTGAGGTTCTCTGGGAGCTCGGCCCTGCCTGCATAACCCGGGTTCAGCGTGATGAAGATTCCCACCGTTTGCTTCAGCTCGATTTCTTCTCCGAGGAAATGGAACCTATACTTACACAGCATTACACTGAATAACATCTACACACGCTGCTCTGCTAGATTTGCATTTACCTGTGTTTTTTGTTGCGTACTGCGTCCTGTATGGTCTTGACCTGCACAGCAACCACGGACAGAACTTCCACCGAGATCCTGTTGAATTCGTCAAAACAGCCCCACACTCCAGTCTGAGCCAGACCTTTATAAATGTTCCCAATGGACTGGAGGAGCAGAACACAGCAAATAGAAACATGACAAAGTTACCAGAATTTCCCTTTTGGAAAATATTTTCGACTATATTTTGATGAAATGATCAAATACAATATTTCCAAAAATGTGAGCGATGTCCTCACTCGTGTGAGATATTGCAAAGTCAAAATGCATCGAGCCGCTGAAGTCAGCGTTACCTTGTAGTCCATTTGCTCTGAACAGTTGAACACGTACACCATAATGCCCAGGGAGCGTCCCAGATCCTTGGTGGTCTCTGTCTTACCGGTCCCGGCTGGCCCAGAGGGGGCGCCACTCATAGTCAGGTGGAGGGACTGGGTCAGCGTTATGTAACACCTGACCAGGGCGTGGTTAATTTAAAATATGAGAAGTACCTCGCAGTGTAATGGAGTATGAAGTTGTATACCACTGCGGACTACTACAGAAAATAATAATCATATTTTATTGATGAATAAATAAATTGATGATGGTATCAATCTAAATAGCAGATTAGAAACTTGAGTCTCGTGGCCCTCGTGTCTTTTTATTGGTACCTGTCAGTGAGAGGAGTGATGACCAGCCTATTGGTGTTGCCCAGGTATTCATAACTGAAGCGGAATTGGGCGTCACAGATATTAACGTAACAGTGTCGCGTTTCATCGTCCCAACGATGGCGCAACTGGGAGAGCCATGCAAATGCTTGTCCTGTTGTTACCTGTGTGTTGTCAAAAAACCAAAACAAAACAACACGTTGAAGAAAGCCCATTCAGTTGCGTGGATCTCATTGAAGCGTTAAACCTTTTGAGTTATGAGATTGGCCACTACATCTCGGGCGTGGACATCAATGGTGCAGACGGTCATAATTTTCTGTCTGTCTCCAGGCGTCAAATCTCCGAGCAGCATGTGGATCAGTGAGTTGAGCTGTGTGATCTGGCAAATCAACAAATAGAGCATTTGTGATGAGACCAAAACAAAAAAAAAAAGCTTTTTCTTCTCATCTTTTAGCCAACCTGTTTTTTATTATATTCTTTGAGTGCTGTATCAAATCCTTCCTCCACCCTTGCAAATGCGATGCCCACGTCGGTGGCCCACCACACCTGACTGCCAGTCAACCCGACCTAACGCGTGAGAAAAAGACCAATAGTGAGTTGTTAATGTAAAGTCAAAGCCATGTTCCACACGTTTGATTTTGTGGGACCTGTGCAGGGTAATCAAACAACCAAAGGTCACGTGGTTTGTCCTCGTAAGCGGTTACCGCCTCCTGGATCTCCTTCTGAATGGTCCGGCGCATGGCGCTCTCCAAGGCACCCAACCAGCACTCAGCCTGAGGAAACAAACACAAAACGGAAGATGGAATGGATATAAAATATGAGAAGAACCATTTTTCAAATTGGTATTTGTATTCAACCAAATGTAACGTTTAATACCTGTCCTTCACACACGCATGGCTCGGAGAACGGAACATATTCTCCCTCCCGGCTGTACATCCCTATGGCAACTGCCTCCTCATTCGCCGCTACTCCTTCGCCTCTGCGTGACTCCCTGAAGCGAAGATCTGCTATGTTGTCGAACAGCTTCAGCAAGTGTCTGGTCACCTGTAAAACGCAGGGTTCACTTCATGATTACGACTTATATTGGAGCAGTGAACCTTGTTTTGATATCCAGGAAGTGCCTGAGGGAGTTAGATGCCTTGCTCAAATGATTATCGTTGGAGGGACTTTAACTTGAGTTCTTGATTTAGTTTTTTTTTTTTTTTCTCCAGTCTCTTTTGATTGGACTGCAGTGTGTGGTGTGAGTTCGGTCATTATTTTTGTCTGTATTAAAATGTTTATCCACATGCTGTATCCTGAAGTCGTCGAGCATCCTTCCTGAATTGATGAAACTGTGGTCGTTTTTGGTTTCATTGCCAATGTTTGGTATGTTGTGTTTTAATGAGGCTCTACTTGTCAATTATGGCAAAGTTGAGTTCGGTTCAACCATCATCATAAATAGATTGTTGAACAAATACCTCTTTCATGGGGTCTGTCAAAAATTTGCAGTGCATGAAGTTATGTCATTCTATAGTTTAAGAAAGACATTCATATTTCCATGACATGGAGATGATCTCAGCTCCTCAGGAAGCCATGGCAATATCGGTAGTTCCTCACAGAGGATAATGAATATACGCCTCTGAGTCTTGTTATAGTATCTGTCTGTTCAAATATCACACAGCGGCACCAATTCTGTTTGTTAGCTGTTCTATGGCTTTTCACCAAGTTAACAAAAAAGAAATGGTCTTGGTTCCTTGTAATTTCAAGTCATTAGATTTGTGCAATTGCACTCGGCATCTTGGTTAAGTGTAATTGAAGGACAGAGCTGCATTCTCTAACACGTTTGGGGACACTGTATTGGATTTGATCTCTTGCCTGTTTGGGTTGCGTTCCCTTGGAGACAATCTCCAGCAAGTCAGAGGAAGACACAAAGTAAAATCTGGGGAATGTGAGCCTCTTGGTCTCCAGGTACTCTGCCAGGGCCTTCTCACACACAGACAGTCTCTGCTGCAGTGCCTCCAGGTTCTCCTGGAAGCCGGGCCGGTTGGTCACCTCTAACGCATTAAGGTTCCGCACCACCTCGCCCATCAAACTCTAGAGAAAATAATTAAAAATAGAAAACAGCAAGAAGATAAATGTAAGCCAGTGGTCAGTTGTGCGCATCGAGTACCTGAAAGTCATTGTGAATTCCCTGGAAGCGCTCAGCATCGCTGGCCAGCTGGCGACGGATGTCCTGGCTGTTGGTGAAGATGCTGTTGAGGTGGGCCCAGGTCCTCTGCACTGACATCCACAAGGAGATGACCAGGTCGGCCACCATCAGCTTCCTCTGCCACTCACTCACTTGCGGCTGAAAATATTCCACATGCTTGCTCATGAGGATGTTTTGCAACTGCACCTGAAGAGAAATTCATCATGTCAATCTGCTTTTTTTTTTTTTTTTGGTCATGGTTGTCAAAGCAACTCATCCAACATGATGGAGGCTGACTTGGTTGTCTTCCAATGTTTCGATCAGGTTTTCATCTGCTTTGAGGAGAGGGATTCCAGTACTGGGGTGAGTGTCATAAGACAATGACATCAAACTCCATGTCTCTTTTATCTCGGACAAAACCTGACAAAAATAGACATTTTAATTTCTAAAATGACATATCTCAAATACAAAAGAAGGTACAGTGAATGGTACGAGAGTCGCTCCCTATTTGATGTTGTGATCTTGCGAAGGATCTTGGTACACAATCTCTGCTCTGGTTTATCTCAAAGATGTTTTATTCGATTATTTTACACCAAACTCATCTAAGTGGGTGTCAGGTTTTGGTGGTCTCAGTGTTCGTATTGTTACAGTGTATTTTTTGATCATTTTAATTCCCACCTGAGAACGGACCTATTCCTTGAATTGACTATCACTTGTTTCCAGTATATGTGGCATGTGGAAATGCTGACCTTCTCTATTGCCATTTCTTTCACCGCCTTGTCCACTATATTCTTGACCTCGTCCTCCACACGATGAAGCTGCAATTCCAAAAGGTTCCCGAGAGTCGTGTGCTCTCCCATCACAAACGTGACCTGCGGACCAAGACAAACAGGATCAGATTTCATGTTCGGTTTATATGCTCCTTTTTTCTTACACAGCCCAACAGTGGCTTAACTCAAGGCAAGCGCATACGATATACCGCATCTCATTGATTCAATGCATCCCTCCTTAAGAATGAGGCACAGATACCTTGGTGGTATTCATGAGCTGCTGCCAGTGTCTCTCCCGGACAGCAGAGTTCTGCAGCTCATTGACCGCTCTCAGAGACGTCAGCAGGTTCTTGACGATTGACTCCAGACCCACGTAGACGTCCCACAAACGCACATCCTTATCTAGCATCTTCATCTCCTTGAGGTTCCGACAAACGAAAGGCCGTCTCTCAACCGTTCATCACGTTGACGGTGTCTGCCAATGTTGTACCTTGGCAAAACGTCGAAGCTCCATGTCCATTTGCTCAATGTTGATCTCTTTCCATGGTGTCTTGGTCCAGTCTTCTATGCTGCTCTGGAAAAGAAAAGGGCAAATAGAAATGCTGCATTTGGTCCGGAACGCCGTCAGGCTTGTAGTCTTGTGTTGTGGCCCTCAAATTCATTCGCAGTTTTCCTACCTTGACAAAAATGACCATATCCCACACGGCTTTGACATGGATGATGTCGGTGCGACACTGGCGCAGTTGCTTGTAGTCCGGGAAGCTAACCTCAAACAGATCGGCAGTGTCCTGCAATGCCTTCATTTCTGCCTCCATTGCGGCGACCCCTCGATCAGACTGGAGACATACATACATACATACATACATTTATTCCTGTGATTTATTTACAATTTTATATTTGAAACACAAAGGCTTTTATAAAACCAGAATGCCCAGAATGTCTTATCAGGCACTCAACATCCCATACAGGATATCTTCAAAAGACCTGATTATGATGAGCAAGCAACAGCAAGTACGACTGCTCACCTTATCGATTTGTTTGTACGGTTCTTCCGCACTGCTCTTAAAAATTGCCTCAGCATGGAACCGCTCTCTGAATTCATACTGCTTGACCTAAAAAATATATAAAACTAATGAAATCATCTTGAGCCATTAACTGCAACTTTCTGATGAAATGTGCATGCGCCGGTGTCAGTTGTTTGTCATGCATTGATGAAGAGGAGAAGGATTAAAGGTCAGGGTTCTTTTGGGGGTGGGACGGCTCACTCACCTCAAACCGTGCACATTTCCTGCGGATAACCGAAACTTGGTTCGACTGCAGCGGCGCCACTTCTTGTTTGACTGTCAAAGCGATTTTCCTCAAACTCTTCCACCTCTCCGGCAGCTCCTGCATTTGCGGTATTTTGTGGTTTTAAAGAGTGTATAGCAAGCGCGCCGATGTACCTATTTGCGGGGTGCCTCCGAAAGTCACCGGACACTTCCATTCCTCCTTTCTATTTTGTTTCAAGATCACATTTGGAGAGACTTAAGGCCATCGGCATTTGACTGCTTGAGCCGTGCAGTTTTTGTTAAGCGGACTCATGCTTGCTCATGGCACACCAACCGACATTGGAGCACTGTTGCATAAATGCAGACTGGCAAGACGTTCTTATTCCCTTTAGTGCGGTTGAGAGCCGGTTTGAGAGGCTTTTAGACTAAATCAGTCACACGGCGAGTTCCTTGAAGCAGGATCTGTGTTTGCCGAAACGGAAGCCTTGCTACGAACACCACCGGGTGAAAGCAGTGAACTCCTCGAGCAGGTCACACGGCGAGTTTCTTGAAGCGAGTTTCTTGTGTTTGACGAAACGGAAGCCTTGCTACTAACACCACCGGGTGAAAGCAGTGAACTCCTCGAGCAGGCGTTCACTGTTGCTCACATATTTAGAAATGTCAGCTTGAAACGAAATAGAGGAAAAAGAGGAAGTCTGCGGTTCATGTGTGTGCATTTGTGCACCAACTTGGAGCTGCGTGTAGACACTCTCCGGGAGTTGTTGCCCATAAGCCTTGAGGAGCTCCGCTGTGGATTTGAGAGGTTTAAAGTGCTGCTCAATGCTGATTTGTCGGTCTCTCATTGCCATGAGGTGTCCCATGATGTCCACCAGGCCAGCATAGTCTCCATCAGACAAATTGTTGGAAAGACCTTGGGCTGTGTCGTGGACAAAAGACGACAGTTCCCTCACGCTGTAGAACAGAGAAGAACGGGGAATTTAAATGCTCCCGGCATTGACGAGCTTTTTGAAATTCCCAATATTTTTTATTTTATGATGTAACAGTGCATCAATTAACCAAGTTTTTAATTAGATAAATGAGTAGATAAAGATGAAAAAAAATAAAGGATCTGTATCAAATTAACCCTTTAGGGGACAGATGTTACTACAGTGGGTTGGTTGTGCTAAACTATTCCAAAATGAATGATTCTTTTCTCGTAAATACACAGCAGTGGCCAAAATTTGACAAAAAATTGATTTGAGTGTTGCATATCACTAACTTTTCTTCTGCAGTTTTATTGCTTTTAATTTACAATGCTTCAAATATATTATATTTTGTTGTAATGTCATGACTTGAAAAATGTGACGCACTAGAGAATTGCACGTACATTTTTTCCCAAACATTGGGTTTGTTTTCCAACAAAAGCCTTCAAACGTGAGAAAAACGTGAATGACTCCTTCAGCGTGTAAAACGAACGTCGACTTTAAAAATTGGACGCGGCTTGTGTGCATGCACGCGAGTCACCTTTGATGGACGTGGTTGAGCAGGTGCTCCTTGAACATCCAACTCCATCTCTTGATGACGTTCATCAGCGTGCGCTTGAAGGGTCTGATGTTCAGCTGCAACCAACTACAAAACACCCTCCCATCTTCCATCTTACTTACTCTCTCATGCAGGGATTCAAACCGATTGATCTGCCAGGAAAAGAGACATTGGATTGCCCATTGAGGAAGAACTAAAATAAAATATAAAATAAAAAATACTATGTCGTATTAATAACCTGCTCTTTAAAGTTTTCCAGGGTGGGTGGGTTCTTCTTCATTTCATAGTCTGCATACAGCTCAGCTTCCTCCGTGCTTAATACGTGGCCGTAGATCAGGAACTGGCTCATAAATTCCGACCTGTGAATGTCACGATCCAAAGTCAGTCTGCAAATCATCACCTCGAGAAGTTTTAAAAATTCGCACCGCATTCTGACCTGTCATCAGTCCAGAGATATCGGTAGCTGTTGAATGATCCTTGATATTCCCTAACCTAAAAAAATAACAAAAACATTTTTCGAGTGAGTTGTGAGCCCGAAAACAGACAGCAGACATACTGACCTTGGTGATAGCTGCTTGCGCTCGCGAGCGTAAAGCGTCACGCATTTCCGACAAATCTTTCATTCCGTTGATGTCGCTCTGCATGACAACAGGGAGAAACAATTGCGTCCAATAGATTTATGTGTCGAGAAACCTTTCAGAAGGGTGCGTCTATTGACCTGGTAATCATCCCGATGCGTGTGTTTTGCGACTCTGGGGATGAATGATGCCATGTTTAGAACGTTGGCAAGCATGCTGTCCACAATATCAAAAAAGTTGCCTCTCTCGCCGAGGTCGAGCGGGGGGTTAAAGCACATCTCCCTGCCGTTCAGCACCAACTGGACCTCAAAAAGCGGATAGACGCGCTGGGCTGGGTCGGTGTTGTCCAGCAGGTACTGGAAAGAGCATTGGATGGCGCGAGAGAAGCCCGCCACGATCATGTGGTCCACGTAGTCAGTGTAGGTCTGCCACTCGCTGCTGTTCAGGTCGGACACAGCCAGGAGTGATTCGTTCTCCTGAAAAAAAAAATCTCAATTAAACATACTGGAAATTGTTTGCAAATATATTCGGCACTATAACGTTTCAGGTGAACGAAATATAAACTTTTTTAAAATTTTTAATTTGCTGTTTAGCTCCTACACAGAGAACAAATGCCGAAAGTACTGAAACATGAAACAGCAGGAAATGTGCATTCAGCAGTTTGGAGAAGCTTAAATTAGATTCACCTGGTAGAATTTTAGTGCATTTTAGGTTCATCCGGAAATTTCCCTCCAAAGCCCAATATCCCTACCAATTTGTGAGTGGTGTATTTTCGGTCTGGTTGTCTCCCACCGAACATCACTTGAATGACATCTACCTGCACGAGCGCGCGTATCTGCTTGCCCGCGTTACTGATGAGCGCGTGTTGTTTGGCAACACTTTCATCAATGTCAGAGAACAGTAGAAGAGTGGAGTCACGACCCTTTCTTGTAAAGCATGCACGTTGGCTGAATTTCCCCATGAGAGTCTGGATGGCCTCCACGTTTGCTTTGCTCTTCCGCACGCGACTCCAAAGGCTCTGAGGATGGCAAAATGTGACCGGAAATTCAGACAGGTACCCATACAATTGCATTGAAATTGAACCGAATCGCCGATATTCCAGCATCCTCCCACATTCCAAAATCACATCTCGTAGATCCATTAAAAAAATCTAAATTGCCCATAAAGGTGAATGTTTTAAGTATGAATGAGAATTTATCTGTATGTGCCCTGTGATTTGCCGGCGACCAGTCCAGGGTGTAGCCTGCCTCTTCCCCAATCTCAACTAGGAAAGTCTCCAGCTCACCCCTGATCACAAAGGCGCCTTGAGCGGGAAAATGCAGTAAAAGTCAAGCAACGGCAACCTGGACAAGGTCTCTTGTGCTCTTAATGTAGTCCCACACGTCATCCTGTGCCCAGGTCAGCTCTCGCAGGGCTGGATCCAGTTTTCGCCTGGTGCTTTCCATCTCATCTTTCACCAGTCCCAGTTCCACATCCAGGATCGTGCTCTGCAGATGGTTGTACCACTGGGTCACCAAGATTAGTGTCTGAGTTTGCTGCAGGACACAGTGCGGGGCTATCAGGTGCAGTCACGGTTCCTGGTTTATAGTTTTCTTCAATGTCTGACAGGTGGCAGTTTAAACTCACCAGGCAGAGTTGCTCACGTTTTGAGAAAAGCCGAAGGGCTGCTTTGGGAATGTTCTGGGTCTTCAGCATTCCCAAATATTTCACCTCCTTGAGCACGGATCTCAACTGGATGTAAGTTGAGGTATTGTTAACCAGTCATTCAGGATGATTTTCTGTGGCATTTGCTGCACACTCTCACACACACAGACATCATAGCTACTGAGCTACTGTACACTTGGAGCATTGACATTTGACACCCACTTCAAAATGTTTTCAATTGCCAAAAGATGCAAAGCACTTTTTTTTCGGTGAGACGAAATGAAGTTTAAGATATGCATGATTTTGAAATGAGCTCTGGCTTTGGCCTGAGCACATAGGCAGCAAATAGGTGAGTTTTCTTAAATATCATGGAGGCTGGGTTCCACCACAAAATGTGCAAATCTGCAAACCAGTAGACTATGGTCACCGTAAATTGTGGAGAGACTGTCTGAGCGGTTTTAATGGAGCCATATTGATAAAAAAAACAATATTTTTAAAGACTTATTTTTAAAATATACAACTCTTGAAACAACTCTCATTTGATTAGGATTTCCAATACTCTTAGTTTACTGCTGACTGGGCAGTGTAACTGAATCCAGTGTCTGGTATTTTTGTGCTTACGGCTAGACTGAAGTTGACGTGAAACAAGCCTGTGTTGGTGTTGAGAGTCAACAGGGGGTCCTCCAGGTGTCTTTGACAGATTTCCTCTAGACCTTCAGCCCACTGTGAGAAAAGCTCCTGGTCCTGCTGCTCCAAAGCTTCCAGAAGACGTTCACACTTGCGGAGGGCTGCGTCAGCCTCGGTGCCACCCAAAGGCCTGGAATGTCAGGACAGAAAGACTTCAGCCACAATTACAACCGTGCTGTTCCTTCAACGGAGACCGTTGTAAGGTTTGTGCGAGAGAGTCCTTCGTCCATACATGTGAGAAAGCTGGCAAAGGTTCCCTCTGTTGTTCAAGATGCGACATTGAAGCTCCTGTGACCATTTCAGCCTCCCGGCCACCGGGGGCATATTTTTCCCGAGAACAACATTTCCTGACACATGCTGGAAAACACAAGCTTCATTCGCATCATTCATCATCCAATTCAAGGAGTCATGCAATGAAAATCCCCACCAAGATAATGATTACATGCAAAAATAACACTATACCCTGATTTATAATTAAATCAAAATGGCGGAAAAACACTTTTTTGCGATTAGACATGGCTATGGCCCTGACTAAATGAGGCCTTTCACATCACTTAAACACAGTTCTTTGGCACCAAGATGATGCCAAAGCAGTATAGATTACATTTTTTTTTAAATCTGCAATTTAAAATTTAGTAGATATCAGTCTGTAGTTTGGTCACATGATTTTGTATTTTTAGGTCGCCATCATTAATTTATCAATCCTATTCATAACAATGAAAAATATATATCGTCTCACCGCATCTGTGTGTTGACTAAACAGAACCTGGCAGTGGTTGAGTTCCTGGTTGAACATGTCCAATAACGCGATGTAGTTTGGAGAGAAGAGCTGATGGATCCTGGGCCTCTCGAGCAGGTTGCCGAAAATCTGCAAGAGCTGAAAAGGAATCAAAAACAATGATTCACTATTGGGCACATTTCTTTTTTTGGACTGCTTTATTGATATCCAGCCTTGGATCAGGAAAGTGATTAGCATTGGTTCATGAAAGTCAAAGCCCCCCCGAGATGAACGTAAAACGTTCAATCCATTCACACAAACGAGTCAAAACAAAAGAGACAAACCTTAAATGTAGATTTGAGGTTTTGCGAGTACTGAAAGGCCAGATTGAGGACAGTTCCCAGCCTCTGGTCAAAGTCTTTGTTTTGTTCCATAAAATACCGATGTTGATGAATAAAATCCTGCACACCAGAAGAGACATCTTTTGATGACGATGCTACATTGTAAAAGACTTCACATTCTTCGACTTTGGTGATGTTCGCTGTTACTATTGTCCTAACAAAAGCAAGGTCAGCCATCTTACAAGGCCTCACATCATTAGTGTAGTCCAAAGGGTCATATTTGCTCTCTCTGAGTGCTCGCCAGCGGTCCTGAAACTCCTCACTCATGCTGAAGACCATCTCGCTGAGGATCTTGCCTCTGGATCCACCGAGTTCCACCTTTTCCAGCTTTAAAAAGTCCAGCGCTGAAGCAAACAGCTCCTACGCATGAGAGACAAAATCTCAATTTCAGCTCAAGCTAATGTTCAAATGGTTTGAAAAATATCGCATAAAATCGCAGGCAAACATTAACTCACGAGATGAAATAGAAAAGCTACAAGTATACATGCCCCTGTTCAAATGTCGGGTTTTGTAACCATAAAAAAATAAAATAAAATGAATACCTCTAAAATGATTCTCTTGATTAACCCCAAAAAAACTCGATCTGTTCTAGAAGGCTTTTCCAGTTACTTTATTTCTTTATTTTGCTTTCAAGCAGAAGCCTGAAGCTTTTGTGCTATCACTGGTTACTCTTTGGAAGTGTTCATAATTCCCTCCACCTTGACCAAGGCTCCAGTTCCAGATGAATAAAAATAAATAAATAAACAAATAAACAAATAAATAAATAAATCCCCCGTTCATGTTTCATGCTAGAAAGGAAAAAAAAAAGTGATCCCAGATCTAAGGTGTGCAACCACATTCTTTCAGTTGTTCTTCTCTCAACCCCACCCCCCATTTGAAAGAAAGAAAGAAATTGCATTGCACGGTTTATAGGTCACATAACAGGCGGAAAACGTTTTGAAAGGTAACCAACAAATGAAAAAAACAAAAAAAAATATATATAAATAAATAAATCCCCTGTTTCATGTTTCATGCTAGAAAGGAAAAAAAAAATGTGATCCCAGATCTAAAGTGTGCAACCACATTCTTTCAGTTCTTCTCTCAACCCTACCCCCCATTTGAAAGAAATAAATAAATTGCATTGCGCGGTTTATAGGTCACATAACAGGTGGAAAACGTTTGGAAAGGTAACCAACAAATGAAAAAAACAAAAAAAAACCACTTCATACATTCATGCTTGTGCACAGCTCATGTTTCAACGAAGGTTCAGTTTTCCATCCAACCTCAATCATAAGCAGTCTCTCCATTATGCGGTCCGAGCGCCGGAACACAAGCGAGGTGGGAAAGTCCCACAGCTTGACTGTCTGGCCATGTTGGAAGTATTTCAGAATCTTCTGGCGGTGAGCGTGAAACAGCTGCTTGAACGTGCGCAGGACATAGATGGTCATTTGGACTCTCTCCTGGCCTTCCTCAAGCTCCATCTTAAACAGCTCCTCGGGGATCAGGTATGCAAACGCCTGTGGAGCAAAGACACTCGAAGTCGTAAATCTTCATGACGTCCAGACAGGATTCATGGCTGTACCTTTTCCAGAATCAGATTGCAGAACTCCCGCAGTAGGACGACCATGCGCCGTGGAGCGCAGTAGTGCCGCGATCGACTCCAGATGAGGCAGAGGGTGTGGAAGAGAGGAGGCAGCAGAGTGTCCACCTGAGGGAAACTTGTCTCTTCCAGACTGCTGATGAGCCTCCTCAAAGGGCGCAGGTACAGATCGATGTCCTCGGCTTCCAGCGCCGCTGTGACAGTCACATACGCGAGCGCGGATATGATGAGATTATTCGAAAGCCGATGAAGAATCGGAATACGACTCGATATTCAAAAGTGGCGAAGTGCGAACGTCACCATCGTTGACTTTGACGGAGACGTCCTGGAAGGAGGAATGGTAACTGCTTTTGACTCTTCTCAAGATCTCCATGATCTGCTTCACTTTGTGACTTTGAATCTGAAAACGCCAAACGGGACGGTCACATGAAGTGGGCTCCAGAAATGTAAATGTTGTAGCGGGCATTTATTAGGTCGCGATCACCAAAGCAACCGATGAGAACCTCGATTACCTTGGAAATAGCTATGAGATACATTTCTGATCAGAAGGAATTTGATTAAGGTTGCCACAAATAAACCCTAGTGTCAGTTCAGATATTATGAGATCACAAATTTTCAAGTGGAGGCCCGCCATGTCTGAGCTTTCTCTCTCTCTCTCGTGTTCTATTGTGATTGTACCTGTGATTGAATTGCCAAAAGATTCTCTCTTTGTGAGGTCCAGAACTGGAGCTCGGCATTGGGGCCGGGATGCTCACCCTGGAGCAGCAGGGCTCCAGAGTCCTTCTTCAGGACGTTCCATATTTGTCCAGACCACTGAACAATCAGCGTTTCTATGGAATATAACAAGCCTCCGTCCAGTGGCCTGAAGGAGCCTGAAGGAGAAACGCTGGATCATCACCTCTACTTGAGAATGAAAAAGCATCCATGTTCCTTAGACAACCGTTTTAAATTTTGAGGGGGTACGGTCCACCAACCCGAGTCCAATGTCCTCAGGTTGTGCCCTCTCCACACCAAGGGGGAGGGGCAGCAGAGTTCGCCCCTCAGCGCGTCCTCTCAGGGTGACCACGATGCTTCTTAGCTTCTCCAGGTGTCGGCGAATGTCTTCTGACACAACCTGAGGCCACTCCTCATGGTTCAGGCTGTTCGACAGAACACACACCAGCACCTGCAAAGACACAGCGCATGCATAATTTGGCCTGAGGACAACGAGATTGATCGAGATCTCGGGGACTTGTTGAAAATATAGGTTCAGCGGAGACCCGGAGGAATGTAAACCAGGGAATATTAAGAGCATTGGAAAAGATTGAGAGAAGCAAGATATTCTCGATCCGTGGTCTTATTTAAAGTGCCTGTAATGCAAAAAGAAACGAGTGAGGGAGAGTTCACGATGGAGTGATTTTAAGCACAGAGTGTGGTGTGAGTACTTTAGCCAGCTCTGCTACATTGCAAAGGAAGAGTTGGAAAATTTATACGTCCGCAAGCTCACTGTCCACCTGTGAGATGACAATTGGTAAGTGCTCCATCGGGTATCCCGGTACTTCCCCCAGCCGCAGTTGTTCTCGGAATCCTTGGCGAGCGATTGTCTTTACGCCCTTCTTCAGAACGCACAATATTTTGGTCTTCCATGGCGGTGATGTCTTCACACATGCAAAAACAGGAGGAATGCTTTCAACAGCATTGATATCAACAGGAATAAGTAGGGACTTATATCAGGAATCGGTATGTCAGACATTGTCCAGAGGAGTGGGGAAAAAAAGGAAGCTATATATTGCCTTTTTTAATTGCCTTTTTTTTTTCTTCACAAAACCATCTTCCTATGTTAATAAGAAAGTCATTGGATTACTGCAGCTGTTCTTTAGAAGTCACAACAAACTTAAATGAAGACCGAGACTACTCTTGTCAACGCGTTGTCATACAGTTGTTAAAATTAGATACCATACTGTAGTGGAATTTCTAAAGCGCTGATTCTCAAACTTCCGAGGCTGTTAATGATTTATTTCTAAATAACGAGTTAAGCAAATCTGAGAGGGATGCGACAATGTATTTCACCTGAGTATCGCCTGCATGGAGTGTGCCTCCAGGTCCTGTGAAGAACAGCAGCCTGTTGTTCCAACTATGGTCCAGGTAGTCAAAAATGAGTTGCTGATTCTCCTCTGTACCGATGAAGCGGTTCCATTTATCTGTTTTAACGCGGAGCACGCAGACGACCTGCTCTCGGAGGAAGTCCACCCTCTCGTCGGCCAACGCCAACACAGCTTTGAGAGAGCTCTCCTGCGGGGCCCGCAGGCCTGAAGCCCTTCCACTCAGGGAAGGGTTACTACCCCTTGTGATGTTGCCGAGGGCCTCAGCCATGAAGGAAGACTAACGATGGCTAAATAATGAAAAAGTTGGTCATGCAAAAATATCATCAAATTCCCCCGATCAGAGGATACATTTGTTATTATTCCCCTGTTGCGGCTAGGAAGTCTACAACGTAAAGTGATACACCTGCTTATAGGCTGGTGTCCTCTTACGTAACCTTATCCCGTAACCTTAGGCTTCAACAGGTCCACTCGAAAAGCAGCGCTCATGCAGGAAATATATTATGTATACCGGTATGTTCTGACCAGTTTTTGTGTTAGCATGTTTTTTTTGTATTTATTTTTTTTTTTTAACAATGGTTACAAAATAATCGATGCACGGTAAGTCTTTGATGGGCATTGTAAAAAATATTTGATTCATCCATATTTGACACCACTTAGCGAGTAACTGGAGTCTATCGCAACAGGCAGTCGCGGGGCTATTTTATTTTATTTTTATTTTACAGTTACAGTACGTACAGTGCATCATTATACTATGCAATAGAGATAGTGACCACACGGGGGCAGTGTGGCTCAATATAGAAACCATCATTCCACAAGCACCGTGGCTCGAGCCGTCACACCTAATTGCGGTACACGTCGGGCCATTTCACAGTACACGTAAAAAAGTTGTAGTACAATATAAAATAAGCTCAAGGCAAAAGATGGATCTTTTGGCATTTGAGTATACTCTACAGCAAACATGTGTCACATTAAAGCCCTGCCGAACGCTATAATTTTAGCTTGAATGTTTTCATATTGACGTCCATGAACGTCACAGAAATGTTGCATCCACGCCAACAGAATGTCCCCGTATCAATTCCTCCAGTTATACTGGAATCAATCGTGTGTTTGGAGTTGCCTTGACACATGTTCTTCTGCTAACGTCTACGACCTTTGCAGGCTTATTTTCAACGTGAGAGGTCAGCATTCATCTACAGTGAATATTTCAACTGTGCATAACATTCACTATAAAAGCTATAATCCGTCTCGAAGGGGAATTTGGTTCTGGAAAAAAAAAGTTGTAATTCCAGGATTTTAAATGTTTCCACGGGTGAATTAAAGCTGGCTAGTAAATGTGCTTTTGTGGCATTCATCTTTGGCTTTGCCTTGCTCTGTTTCTATAAATTGAAGTATCTTTCAATTAAAAGTGTTATATCTGTGGCGAGCCCAAGGCCAACGGAGGGGCTTCCCTTGGGTGTCTCCCCGCTCTATCTAAGCCCATTCGACAGTAAGAGCATGACTGCCCATCTCTTTGACCTCAAGTCCAATGTCAGCTCTGCTCCAAAGGGATGGAGGCATAGGGGCCAGAAAAAGCGATTGTTGAAGAACGGGGAGGATAAGAAGAGCATGAAAGGGAGCCAATGGTGAGAGAAAAGCAAGCAAAAAAAAAACAAAAAAAAAAAACGACAGGCTGTAAGCTGAGATGGAAAGTGAAGAGGGGCTGCAAGCTCACAAGAATACAAATGAGAGAAGAGTGATGAAGGTGCAGTCGTGAGCACCGGT
>NW_017806235.1:1588274-1629684 GCF_001891065.2 Hippocampus comes
GAACGTCACCATCGTTGACTTTGACGGAGACGTCCTGGAAGGAGGAATGGTAACTGCTTTTGACTCTTCTCAAGATCTCCATGATCTGCTTCACTTTGTGACTTTGAATCTGAAAACGCCAAATGGGACGGTCACATGAAGTGGGCTCCAGAAATGTAAATGTTGTAGCGGGCATTTATTAGGTCGCGATCACCAAAGCAACCGATGAGAACCTCGATTACCTTGGAAATAGCTATGAGATACATTTCTGATCAGAAGGAATTTGATTAAGGTTGCCACAAATAAACCCTAGTGCCAGTTCAGATATTATGAGATGACAAATTTTCAAGTGGAGGCCCGCCATGTCTGAGCTTTCTCTCTCTCTCTCGTGTTCTATTGTGATTGTACCTGTGATTGAATTGCCAAAAGATTCTCTCTTTGTGAGGTCCAGAACTGGAGCTCGGCATTGGGGCCGGGATGCTCACCCTGGAGCAGCAGGGCTCCAGAGTCCTTCTTCAGGACGTTCCATATTTGTCCAGACCACTGAACAATCAGCGTTTCTATGGAATATAACAAGCCTCCGTCCAGTGGCCTGAAGGAGGCAGAAGGCGAAATGCTGGATCATCACCTCTACTTGAGAATGAAAAAGCATCCATGTTCCTTAGACAACCGTTTTAAATTTTGAGGGGGTACGGTCCACCAACCCGAGTCCAATGTCCTCAGGTTGTGCCCTCTCCACACCAAGGGGGAGGGGCAGCAGAGTTCGCCCCTCAGCGCGTCCTCTCAGGGTGACCACGATGCTTCTTAGCTTCTCCAGGTGTCGGCGAATGTCTTCTGACACAACCTGAGGCCACTCCTCATGGTTCAGGCTGTTCGACAGAACACACACCAGCACCTGCAAAGACACAGCGCATGCATAATTTGGCCTGAGGACAACGAGATTGATCGAGATCTCGGGGACTTGTTGAAAATATAGGTTCAGCGGAGACCCGGAGGAATGTAAACCAGGGAATATTAAGAGCATTGGAAAAGATTGAGAGAAGCAAGATATTCTCGATCCGTGGTCTTATTTAAAGTGCCTGTAATGCAAAAAGAAACGAGTGAGGGAGAGTTCACGATGGAGTGATTTTAAGCACAGAGTGTGGTGTGAGTACTTTAGCCAGCTCTGCTACATTGCAAAGGAAGAGTTGGAAAATTTATACGTCCGCAAGCTCACTGTCCACCTGTGAGATGACAATTGGTAAGTGCTCCATCGGGTATCCCGGTACTTCCCCCAGCCGCAGTTGTTCTCGGAATCCTTGGCGAGCGATTGTCTTTACGCCCTTCTTCAGAACGCACAATATTTTGGTCTTCCATGGCGGTGATGTCTTCACACATGCAAAAACAGGAGGAATGCTTTCAACAGCATTGATATCAACAGGAATAAGTAGGGACTTATATCAGGAATCGGTATGTCAGACATTGTCCAGAGGAGTGGGGAAAAAAAGGAAGCTATATATTGCCTTTTTTAATTGCCTTTTTTTTTTCTTCACAAAACCATCTTCCTATGTTAATAAGAAAGTCATTGGATTACTGCAGCTGTTCTTTAGAAGTCACAACAAACTTAAATGAAGACCGAGACTACTCCTGTCAACGCGTTGTCATACAGTTGTTAAAATTAGATACCATACTGTAGTGGAATTTCTAAAGCGCTGATTCTCAAACTTCCGAGGCTGTTAATGATTTATTTCTAAATAACGAGTTAAGCAAATCTGAGAGGGATGCGACAATGTATTTCACCTGAGTATCGCCTGCATGGAGTGTGCCTCCAGGTCCTGTGAAGAACAGCAGCCTGTTGTTCCAACTATGGTCCAGGTAGTCAAAAATGAGTTGCTGATTCTCCTCTGTACCGATGAAGCGGTTCCATTTATCTGTTTTAACGCGGAGCACGCAGACGACCTGCTCTCGGAGGAAGTCCACCCTCTCGTCGGCCAACGCCAACACAGCTTTGAGAGAGCTCTCCTGCGGGGCCCGCAGGCCTGAAGCCCTTCCACTCAGGGAAGGGTTACTACCCCTTGTGATGTTGCCGAGGGCCTCAGCCATGAAGGAAGACTAACGATGGCTAAATAATGAAAAAGTTGGTCATGCAAAAATATCATCAAATTCCCCCGATCAGAGGATACATTTGTTATTATTCCCCTGTTGCGGCTAGGAAGTCTACAACGTAAAGTGATACACCTGCTTATAGGCTGGTGTCCTCTTACGTAACCTTATCCCGTAACCTTAGGCTTCAACAGGTCCACTCGAAAAGCAGCGCTCATGCAGGAAATATATTATGTATACCGGTATGTTCTGACCAGTTTTTGTGTTAGCATGTTTTTTTTGTATTTATTTTTTTTTTTTAACAATGGTTACAAAATAATCGATGCACGGTAAGTCTTTGATGGGCATTGTAAAAAATATTTGATTCATCCATATTTGACACCACTTAGCGAGTAACTGGAGTCTATCGCAACAGGCAGTCGCGGGGCTATTTTATTTTATTTTTATTTTACAGTTACAGTACGTACAGTGCATCATTATACTATGCAATAGAGATAGTGACCACACGGGGGCAGTGTGGCTCAATATAGAAACCATCATTCCACAAGCACCGTGGCTCGAGCCGTCACACCTTATTGCGGTACACGTCGTGCCACTTCACAGTACACGTAAAAAAGTTTTAGTACAATATAAAATAAGCTCAAGGCAAAAGATGGATCTTTTGGCATTTGAGTATACTCTACAGCAAACATGTGTCACATTAAAGCCCTGCCGAACGCTATAATTTTAGCTTGAATGTTTTCATATTGACGTCCATGAACGTCACAGAAATGTTGCATCCACGCCAACAGAATGTCCCCGTATCAATTCCTCCAGTTATACTGGAATCAATCGTGCACAAGCACCGTGGCTCGAGCCGTCACACCTTATTGCGGTACACGTCGTGCCACTTCACAGTACACGTAAAAAAGTTTTAGTACAATATAAAATAAGCTCAAGGCAAAAGATGGATCTTTTTTGAGTATACAGCAAACATTCTGTGTCACATTAAAGCCCTGCCAAACGCTATCATTTTAGCTTGAATGTTTTCAATTCATGTCCATGAACGTCAAAGAAATGTTGCATCCACGCCAACAGAATGTCCCTGTATCAATTCCTCCAGTTATACTGGAATCAATCGTGTGTTTGGAGTTGCCTTGACACATGTTCTTCTGCTAACGTCTACGACCTTTGCAGGCTTATTTTCAACGTGAGAGGTCAGCATTCATCTACAGTGAATATTTCAACTGTGCATAACATTCACTATAAAAGCTATAATCCGTCTCGAAGGGGAATTTGGTTCTGGAAAAAAAAAGTTGTAATTCCAGGATTTTAAATGTTTCCACGGGTGAATTAAAGCTGGCTAGTAAATGTGCTTTTGTGGCATTCATCTTTGGCTTTGCCTTGCTCTGTTTCTATAAATTGAAGTATCTTTCAATTAAAAGTGTTATATCTGTGGCGAGCCCAAGGCCAACGGAGGGGCTTCCCTTGGGTGTCTCCCCGCTCTATCTAAGCCCATTCGACAGTAAGAGCATGACTGCCCATCTCTTTGACCTCAAGTCCAATGTCAGCTCTGCTCCAAAGGGATGGAGGCATAGGGGCCAGAAAAAGCGATTGTTGAAGAACGGGGAGGATAAGAAGAGCATGAAAGGGAGCCAATGGTGAGAGAAAAGCAAGCAAAAAAAAAACAAAAAAAAAAAACGACAGGCTGTAAGCTGAGATGGAAAGTGAAGAGGGGCTGCAAGCTCACAAGAATACAAATGAGAGAAGAGTGATGAAGGTGCAGTCGTGAGCACCGGTAGAATAAATGTATATACTTTGTCAACACGGTCATTGCTGAGTAATGCAAACGGAAAGAGAGCAAATGGGAAAAATGTACCTTCAGGTGATGTTTAAACTTGCAGCACTTGACTGGAGCTGAAATATCGCCGAAATGAGAAGGCAATATTCTGCTCCAGTGTGGCATCCCAAAGTACATGCTAAACTCTTTTTAAGCTTTCAGCGGTGTCATTTTTTTCCCCCCCCAAACCTCAAGTGTCTCCCTTATTTCTTTCCTCCTCTCATCTTTGCCCTGTCCATTTTCTCGTTGCCAGGACGACATGCATGCGGCTTCATAATCATAGCTCTTGAGTCCTTCTTTCTTTGGTCCCGTTCACTTTTCTTGGCCCTTTGCAGTCCCACATGGACAGTGAGGACCCAGCTGGGTGCTTCCCACTCTCACCTTTTTCATTTTTACCTCGTAGCCTTCTGGGAAAACAATTTTTTGCCTGATTAAAACGAATGATCAGAAACAGATGTAGTGAAGAGTCAGAAAAGGAAAGATGAAAGGTTTTTAAAATCTTATTATAGAAGGAAGTAAGAGCATTCATGAAGTGCAGACCTTCCAAGGACAAAAGAGTTGTCCCTTGTGAAAGGGTAAATAACAATACATTGACGCTTCACTCCAATCAAATGAAACATAATGTGCTAAGGTCCGACATAAGTGTTTTATTTTTATTTTTATAACCGTGTGTATTTTCACTTGTTTCTATTTTTGCATTATCCATCCATCCATTTTCTAATCCGCTTATCCTCACGAGGGTCGCAAGCGTGCTGGAGCCTATCCCAGCTGTCTTTGGGCAATTGGCGGGGTTCACCCTGAACTAGTTGCCAGCCAATCGCAGGGCACACATAGACGAACAACAAGTCACGCTCACACTCACGCCTTGGGACAATTTAGAGTGTTCCATTAACCTGCCTTGTATATTTTTGGAATGTGGGAGGAAACCCACGCAAACATGAGGAGAACACGCAAACTCCACACAGGAAGGCCGGAGCCGGAATCGAACCGTGCGCCTCTGCACGGTGAGGCGGACGTGCTAATCAGTCGACCACGGTGCCGCCATTTTTGCATTTGATTTATTTTTAACCACACAATGGTTAAGCAAAATTCTAACATAAAACATACCTTAATGTTGACGCAGGAACAGATTAATTGCACTTCCATTCATTTCAATGAAAAATATTACCTCGATTTATGAACTTTTGAAGTTTAAAACTGATTAAATTCATTTTTTAAAAATATTTGGAAATTTTTTAGAAGTTTGTAATCCAGGTGCAGCTTCTCACCAAAATCTGAGTGGAAAATATTCAGAAGAAAACGACGACACCATTCATGTGACCTACAACCTGTGCATTGCAATTGACTTTCAAAATAAATCTATTTGAGATGCAAAATAAAACACAACAAAGGGGAGCTGGCGATGTTCAGAATTAACCAATCACATTCAAACTCTTGCACACACACCTTGAAAGTGCCTCTGATTAACCCCCCAAAATAAAATAGAGCTCAAGAAACCGAGAGAGTGACCAAGCAAGTCAGTGTACAGCATGAGCGAATCTCACGTGAGGTGTAGTGACTGACGAGCCATGCAAACGACCATGTCTGGTGATTGCCATGTATGTGCTTGCGCCTGAGTCCAGATGGTGCTGACCAGCCGGTCCTCCCAGGGTAGATGAAGTAAATGGAGCGATTACGGTAATGACCGACGCACACGTCTGTCTCGTGGCTCAACATGGCCGCCAGCTCTTTTACACACGCACGCCTGCACAAACTCACATGAATGTATGGCGCAGTCATTCTGGACCTGTTAACACGAAGTTACACAATCTCACCGTCCGCTTTTACACACGCCAACGCCACCGCGCGCGAGGGCCATGACCTGCCCCTCACCTGCGCGCCTTTTTAACGGCTCTGCACACAGAGCGAGTCAAGAAATGGGGACAATTGCGACTAACCCGCTGAGACAGGCAGCGTGAAAGCTCGAAGCAAGGTGGTCCTTATCAGACCTCTCCTTTGTACTGCAAAGGTCCCTCACCACTTGCTGGAGCCACTGATAGCTGCAGGAAGCGGAAAGGGGACACGACCAACCTCCAAGCGTCTCGGGGATAGATTCTCTGCCATACCGAGTGAAGACACTGGCTCTTATCAGAGTGCGTGCGTTTGCGATCCCTATTAAAGCTCAATTAAGACTAATGTTTTATTTGATTTTTTTTTTTTCCAAACCACACCTGCGTGTTAGTTATGAGACTGTTTTTGGGGTCCTGTAGGTGGAGCTCTTTATCTACTAAGCTACACATACTGTTTGGATGATTCAATTGAAAGTTGCTCCCATGCCTCATCCTGATTTTGCTTTTGGATATGAGCTCAGGGGAATTGTGCATCACGCAGGCTCGTCGTCTACGTCGGGGATGGAACTGGCACGGCAGCACTGCGGGTAAAGACGTTAACGCAATTGCGTAGACTACATTAGTGGTCGCAAACCAACAGAGGCAAGATATTTGAATTACAATGTATGTTGAGCATTTCCCCGCTGCTGCCTTTGACCTTGAGAAAAAGGATTGTTGAAGGTCATAAAAGAAAGAATGACTCTAAATTTGTCCTCTAATACTTATGACGACAATGACGTGTGTGGCGGCCCGGTGGGCCGGCGGTTTGCGCATCGACCTCACAGTGCAGAGGTACCAGGTTCAATTCCACCCTGTGTGGCGTTTGCATGTTCTCCCCGGGCCTGCGTGGGTTTTCTACGGGTACTCCGCTTTCCTCCCACATTCCAAAAACATGCATGGCAGGCTGATTGGACCGCTGCTGCCTTTGACCTTGAGAAAAAGGATTGTTGAAGGTCATAAAAGAAAGAATGACTAAATTTGTCCTCTAATACTTACGACGACAATGATGTGTGTGGCGGCCCGGTGGGCCGAGTGGTGAGCGCCTCGACCTCACAGTGCAGAGGTACCAGGTTCAATTCCACCCTGTGTGGCATTTGCATGTTCTCCCCAGGCCGGCGTGGGTTTTCTCCGGGTACTCCGCTTTCCTCCCACATTCCAAAAACATGCATGGCAGGCTGATTGAACATTCTAAATTGTCCCCAGGTGTGAGTGTGAGCATAGATGGTTGTTCATCTCTGTGTGCCCTGCGATTGGCTGGCAACGGTTCAGGGTGTCCCCCGCCTACTGCCCGAAGGCAGCTGGGAAAGGCTCCGGCACCCCCGCCACCCTTGTGAGGATCAGCGGATCGGAAAATCAATGGATGGATGATGTGTGTGTGTGTGTTTTTTTTTTTTTCAAAAGTAAAGCCTCACCTACCTTTTGGTCAAAACCCACCAGTTATGTGATTAAAGCACAATACCGTGTTCTACGCTATATTTTTCATGGCGTGTGGTGCAACAAAAGGGCTCAAAGAATCCGTCCCATCGTTTCAATTAAATACACGCGGGAACAAAGCAGCAAATTAGTCGCGCCAACTGAACCACCACCGCTTGCTATCGCTTTCAGAAGACGACCCCGTTTGTCTGGCTTTGATTGGTCGCCGCAGAGCTCGTTCATTACATGTACAAGAGTTGCTAATGACGGGAGACGGAGGGGAAATAACAAGACGGAGGTTTCAGTCTGATGGATAAAAATGCCGAGGGACAGAGCCTGATTATGTGTCGTTTTGGTGTCGTTCGTTGCCAATTATTTTAATCGTGCGCAGAGGTGAGCTGTGGTTTGATCCTCGTTATCGCCCTTCCGTTGCTAATGTGTGTAACGACTGCAGATTTTTATTGGAATTGATAACCGAGTACAATTTAGCCCACAGGAAAGGTTGGCTGGTCACGACAAGCAGAGATTTATACCGGCAGAATCATCATTATGGTCCACTGCAGGGACTACTTGGATGTTGACATATTATTGAATCTTTATGACCATCTTGGGCTTTCCCCGCACGTTCCTCAAACACGGAGCAGTCTTCACAAAAATACATCAAAAATGTTCCCAAGCAAAAACATCCTGGCCTATCTAACAAAATCGACCCTTTTTTTTTTCCCCCATCACCACACTTTAACGTGTCAGGAGTTGGCTGATTCCTGAATCAGATGGAAACACTGTCAAGGTGATTCATGGATTGTACCCGTTCAGAAACACTGCATGGGCTCTTAACACTACTTATTGTATATTACAGCAGTTTGGTTACATAACCTCCAAAGTATGAGCATTTGAAAGGGATTTGAAATTGAGATGCGTAAAAAAAACAAAAAAAAAAAACGCCACCAACAAATACATTAGCCATTGATCGAAGGTAAGCTTTGATCCGCGCGTGGGAGCACGGCATGTCCAATCGATGCCTTTAATTCAGCCACGAGCGTGTGTTTGCACGATTCTGCCGATGGCCCTTCTCACCCCGACGCACTGTACACAGACACGCAAAAAAAAAAACAAAAAAAAAAAACGGAAAACACGCACCCGCACAGCAGCCTGATTAGGTGAGCCACAGGGATTAGGCTTAATGACAAACAAACTCTGCGTGTGCTCCAGAATCTCAGCTTCGCAGATGAAATATAGATTTTCCTCTGTCCCAAAAGCTGATGGTTATTACATGAAGGCGTGTGTGTGTGTTTGTGTGTATGTGTGTGTATGTGTGTGTGTTTGTGTATGGAATCTTGTTCTAACTAATTGGGCACTGGGCGGCCCGGTGGGCCAGTGGTTTGTGCGTCGACCTCACAGTGCAGAGGTACCGGGTTTGCAACTAATTGGGCACTGGGCGCCCCGGTGGTCCACTGGTTAGCGTGTCGACCTCACAGTGCAGAGGTACCGGGTTTGATTCCAGCTCCGGCCTTCCTGTGTAGAGTTTGCATGTTCTCCCCGGGCCTGCGTGGGTTTTCTCCGGGTACTCTAGTTTCCTCCCACATTCCAAAAAACAAATGAACGAATGAATAATTGGGCACTGTTTATTACTATGTTACCTGGGGAGGAAAGGGTTAAATAACTGCTCATGCATTTGTTTTCGTGTGCCCCCTTTAAAGTACATTTGTCCATCCATCCATCCATCCATTTTCCGATCCGCTTTATCCTCACAAGGGTCGCGGGGGGGTGCTGGAGCCTATCCCAGCTGTTTTCGGACCTTGACGAACCCTGAAGGGAACTCAACATTCGCTACCTTCGCTCACACTCGCGACCACGGAGGACAAACTTGGTTAGGGGGTAGAACTGCTACAGTAGTAAAAGGCTATCGGGTTACTGTGCTGCCATATATTGTTATTGCTCATAATGGTGGCACTTGGAGAGCCAATGATTATTTGAGCTGGTATTGGGTGGAACAGATTATAGAACCACTGCAGCAGACGTCCCTGGTAGATAGCAAAATGGTTTAATGATGACGAAATACATGTTTCATAACCTCTGAAATAGCAACAAATCATTCCCTAAAACTCGTTCTGTTTTTCATGACGATTTATTGGATACACAGCTTGTTGCTTGGTCAAACAGACCTTATAGAACATGATGGAAGCATCCACTCCCCATGTACTGGGCGCACACGCGCGCACGCGCGCACACACACACAGTCATGATTATCAAAAACATTTATAAGTATAACAAGAATTTGTAACGCATTGTTATTTGTATTCAACGCACCGTTAAGGTAAAAAAAATTGGGACAAAAATTAAATTAAGATCCAACATACTGTAAAGCTGGTGGTAAATTCCAACTCACGAGTGTCATTTGCATCCCCTAGGAAACAAAATGTATACATACATGGTAAAAATATCCATAAAATAAATAATTTCATAAGCAAATCAATTCTCCGGCACATTGTCCTGATTGCATATTTAATCGATACAATTTAAAAGATGAATTTAAACAACCTTGAACACTGGATTACTGGATTTGGAATCCCCCACAAGACATGTTCATCATTCAGATGCTCTGTGTTTAAAGTGTGTTTTTGTTGCATCACTGCAATGTGCTTCTTTGGTAAAAATAAATAAATAAATAAAATAAAAAAAGACGCTCTTTGTTTCTGTCAGTCCTGTTACTCAAATGAGGAGTACAATGCAACAATGGCATGAAATGAAACGAAACACAAAACAAAACAAAAACAAAACAAAACAAAACAAAACAAAACAAAACAAAACAAAAACTGTTTAATGCAGATTTTTAGTTTTTCTATAGGTTTATTATCAGATTTAGAGAGGGGGGGAAAAAATAATTGAAATTCAAGTTCACTTTGAGAGACAACAAGGAAATTGCACTCATTCAGTGAAATGTAGCTCCGGTGCACCTGACCGGTAAAATCCTGTCAAAGAAAATGGATGCGGAAACATGTTCAACTCATTTTGTCACGTTGACCAGACGGACGGATTTGCCTCATGGATCGTCCACAACGAGAAACTTTCAAAAACATTTCACGGAACGAATGGGGGACTCAAGTTTCACGCCACAAAAGACCAATTAACTGTAAGTAGCTGCGGCAACGCTTATGTTTTGTCTGACGTATGATTTGGACGCAATTAAGAATGTTTGCTTTTTCGAGTTGCCGCATGCACCAAAAATGAGCCGCTTCGGTTGCATTGCCGTTGTTGACAATGACGTGGATTCGTGCAAGCGTCAAGATATGAATGAAGTTGCTGCGTGCAGATTTGGATGCGAGTGGTGGTGGTTTTAATCACTCTTCAAAAGTGATGTGCTCATTTAGCTGCTGCGTTGCCGTGACGATGAATCATGAAGGAACTGAAGTCATTTGAGTGTATGCAAAGTGGCTTGTCATTTTTACCTTTGCTGATGAATGTATTGCACCATATAACCGACAGACTGATATCGTGATTAATTAAGGTCGCTGCACTTTCTTTACCGTTGTGGCAATGTGATTAGTATCACAACTACACACACACACACACACACACACACGAATTTCAATTCCAAGCCATCGAAATGCAACTGTCAATTAATGGAGCGGATTGGCGGTGTGGCGAGATGACAACGCCTAACATAATTGCCCCCCCATGTCGACTGCTTAGCTGAACAATATTGAAACATCATTATCAGATGGAACATGAATCTTTGTTCAGAACACTGCAGCTCTGCTTCCATTTTGTCTTTTGTCTGAAATGGTTGTGTCTCTCTGGAACGTCACTGATCTGATCATGTCAGTGGTGGAGAAGGTAAGTGTGGGCATGGTAATGAGCCCCTCTATTTTTTTAACAGCAGATTTACTTGGTGGTTTAATTTCACACTTGGCATGGCAGAGACACAAATATTTTAAACAATGAAACACACGGCATTGGGTCATTCAATTGCCGAATCAGCCAGCAGATGTCGATTGCAATGCAACTTGGTGTGTTTGTTGATCGTGATGGCGCAACACGGAATCTCAAATTTTAGGTCGATCGGAGCAAGGGCTTGGGAGCTACAACCTACCGAATGTTGACATTTTTTTGCTTTCTTTCCGAGTGTCAGTGTATTAAAGTCATAGCATCTCGCAGATTCAAACATGCTCCCGTTGTTGAGGTTAACTAAGTGGCTATCTGGAACAGGCTTCTACTATTATTTGTCCCTTGCACACTCCCGAACACACACACACACACGCTGCTGAAAAGCTAATCTTTTTGTGCTAATGAATGGTATTGGCTTTCCTAACAGGCTTTTAAAGAAATAGGATGGATTGGGGGGGCTAGCTGGATGGAGGGAGGGAGGGACGGACACGGGGAGGTGATGCCACAAGTGCGTTGGAGGGAGGGGAGGTGTCAATAAGCACCATCAGCCTGATCCCCCACCCCTCCCCCTCACCGCCCTTCACTCCAAGGCGTGCATATGCTGCTAATGTATGCATCCGCACTCATTGACATGCACACATAAGCAGCTGCATGCTCCTTTAGTCGCTCATAAATCTGTGGGCAAAGCACAAAGGAAAAAGTCTTTCAGTGCCAATAAGCTGAGAGATGGATCGCAGGGGGGATGTCTCCACCTTGGCCGTTGCCGTGATGAATGCCCGAGAGTGTGTTTACATGCACTCCTGTGTATTACATCAGTTGAGAGATGTAGGCTTATGCAGATTGCTGTCGAAATAATGTGAGCAAATCCATTTTGTGATCTCTTTTGCAGAGAGGAGACCTCCGTTTCATAAAAAAAAAAAAAAAAAAAAAAAAATACAGGAGTTGACAAATGAAAACATCAATGTGTGAAACCATGGCAACCTATCCAAAACATGTTTGGCATTTTCGTCCGTTTCATTCTGGTTTAGTGGTGTTCTGATTGATCGGACGCCGATTGTCATCAGCCCGATTTTCGTAGAAATGAACGTGATCGGCATATGTGGATCAATGCCTTTCATGTTGATCAGAAAAAAAAAAATGGTCACCCGCAGCTCATACGTTGTAACGCTCCAGCCCCTCCTTTGGTCTGAAAAAGATGCTAACCTAGCATGTAGCCATATGCTAGGTTAGCATCTTTTTCACTCCACACTGAAGGGTGTGACCTGAGATTCGAACCCGGAACTTCTCCATCATGAGGCAGTTGTGCTAACCACTACCCTTGCTGTGTGAACTTACTTTGGATATCAAAAGATTTTAAACACCTTTTCAATAATATATGAAACAGAAATGGTAAAAAATCAACCAGCCGTTAATGTAAAACAATCAGAGAGCCAATCATCCCAAAGTGTTCGACTATCTTGGATTGGCTGTCCAATATTTTCTCTCCCGTGACTTTGAGGGGACGGCAAGCCCCTGTCCCTTTGGGGCATTTCCAGGCTTCATCAAGGGCCGATAATCCCGTGTTTCCCAATCACATTAGCATGCTAGTAATGAGTAAGGTAAGTCAGCCATTAGAAGATGATCCATAATTCATTGTTGAATCTCATTCATTATCCCTACGCTGCTGAATGCTTCAAATCTGAGTGTGCATTTTGTGTGTGTGTGTGTGTGTGTGTGTGTGTGTGTGTGTGTGTGTGTGTGTGAGAATGTCACACAGATCAAGCGGCTTGTTTGTACATGATGCTGTTTGTATGTCCCTCTTTCCAATGTCACAGTCGGCTACTTTGTTGGAAAGTTAATGCAAGGGTCCCTTATTCCCACCGTTTTAACTGTGTTTGTGTTTGTTGCTCTCACCCGTATCGTGTGTGTGTGTGTGTGTGTGTGTGTGTGTGTGTGTGTGTGTGTGTGCGTGTGTGTGAGTGTGAGGCAGACAGCTGTTATCTGTCGCTGACAGAATCCTCCCATCAGCTCCCTCCTCCCCGCTGCCAATCACCAGAAGTTGTCGTCATGCTTTTGTTCAAATATCTTTCTCTTTTGTTTGCCCAATGCTCAAGAAAAGTGTGTGTGTGTGTGTGTGTGTGTGTGTGTGTGCGTGTGTGCGTGTGTGCGTGTTTGTGTGTGTGTGTGTTGTCTCTTGCCATCTTGACAGTGGGGTTGTAATAGTTCTTGAATTTTTCATCACCCTTTGCTTTTATTTTGTTTTATTTTTCAAATTTTAATTCGATTTTCAAGCAGGTTTGCTATTTTTGTTCATTTTTTTTTTTTAAACTGCTGTCTTTTAGTATGGGTTTTACTCGTTTTAAGTTTGAACTCTGCGTTGTCAGCATGTCTCGAGCAAGGATCGAAATATTACCGTCATGGCCATACACAAGACGCATCGGATTTTAAGGCGCGCTGTGAGTTTTTAAGAAAATGGAAAGCTTTTAGGTGCGCTTTTTAGTGCAGAAAAAAACGATATACAGTTTTGAAAGTTTTCACAAAAAAGTGAAAAGACTGAGAATTATGTGGTATTGAATTTTGGAGATGTAACTTTAAAAAAGTTGGTGAAATATGAATTAAGCAGCAAAATCCACCCATTTTGATGCATCTCAGGGGATTTTGCTACCTGCCGTCGAGTGAAAATGACATCACAGCTACTCGGGCTCAAGTAACGACCAATCACGATTTGGCTTGCGGTTGTCACATGACCAAACTCAGACACTGTGTGTCAATGTGGCTGCTGATTGATGGTGGGAAGTGTAATTGAGAATTGTGGAAAGCGATTAAATGGAGTATTTCTCATTTTTCATTCGTAGCACTTGTGATGTCATGCTTTTCCCGCATCATCTGCATCCATTGTTGGCCCATTTGTTTCTCTTCACCCGGGTTCAGCGGCACCTCGTGTCCTTGGAATTTCCTCATCGTTGCGTCATTTCACCTTATTTTCTCCCTTTCAATTCCCATATGAGATTGTTATTGCAGACACGATGTGTCAATCTTAGGGAAAAAAAAAAATGTCCTCGACAACCTGAGCACTTCAATTTGCCTGATTAACTTCTCCTTCGTTCTGTGCCATAATTTCCCCTTTGCGTGAAGAAAAATGTGGTTTTATTTATTTTGGATATGCATCAAGAGCGCGGCGTTGAAAGGCTCTCCTCCAGCTTGATTGGAAAGCCGCTGCTTGCCCGGCAAATTGATTCAACCGTCGGATCGTCACACACTGCGCGTCGGCTCCTTTTGTTTATCGCGCGTTGCGCCACCACGCCGGCAGTTTCCTGAGAGGCCTTGCGTTTTGTACCGCCGCGCTGCGGCGTGCATAACTGTCGGTCGCTAAGTGCTTTGAAGTTCATCACGCTGTGTGGCGTTTGGCGAGGACAATTGGAGAGGATGGGGCTTGCTCGTTAAGCCTTCCTGGGGACCAAACAAAAGCAACAAAGCAGCACTTGTTGAGTCTTTCCTTCCAACACAGACATGCACTGAATCGGTTTACAGTGGTTAGAAGAATATTGATGTGCTGCCCTGATCTCAAATCCAAAAGCAGTGACAGTGGCAGCAGCAAATGCTTGGATTCCAATTGACAAATAAAAATGCACATGGAAGCCAAGGAGTCGACTGAGGGTCAATTTGATATTTATTCGGAACCCACAACTTGGCAATAAGTTGCTCTTGCCTGACACCCTTTGTGTGACTCATGTTCGTTATGGATTGGAAAAAGTCCGTGAAAAGGCAATACAACGGGAATGATTTAATACGCCATTTACACTTGATGCATTTAGATCTAATCAATGCGACTTTTAAAGGCAGCCACGTTCCATAAATAACCCTCACTGCTTCCGTTGCCTGTAATTATTATTGCAGTGAGTGTTTTATTTTTTTTTTGTCAGCATGTGAGCTCCGCCAAAACAATCCACAGGGAAGGAAAGAACGCTCACTTTTCACTCTTTCTCCACACTCACTTTCGAAGCAGCCCCTCCCCTGAGGTTTCTTGAAATGAGTATTATGCTCTAAAATGCTAATATGTACTTCTCGGCAAGCATATAGTTACAAGCAAAAGTGTTCCGCGAAAGAGACACCTCCAGCAACACGCTATCATTCTGACATTGAAACAATCCCCTGGCGTCCAAGTCGTGCTGGGAAGAGTTTCTTAGAAACTTAAGTTTCCTGGGTCAGATAAGGTTCTAATGTTCTGTTGAAATCATCAGTCACCCCCCCCCCCCAAAAAAAAATTACCCCTCTGTGTATTTGGCTGGAAACAAAGCCTGTGCGTAATTCCAAAATTCCCCATGGCAACCCTTCCCCAACAACTCGGGTGGGTGTCCCCCCCCCCCCCCCCCCTAAAATGATTTTTGTCCTTCTAGTATTTCTCCTGTTGAGATGGCGCAGCACTTCACCCCTAAATTCCAAAATCAACATTGTTGAAAAGGTGAACCAAAAAAAAAAAAAGATTCAATACGACTGGGAAAGTGTTGGATAAAGAAAGAGTTGAGTTCAATCAAGGCAAAATCCTCTCACACTTACTACTTACATTTCTGAACATCTTGAAGTGTCCAGACTTGATGTTTGTTCATTGTACTGCCCGCTCTCATCCAAAATGCTCGTTACAGCTCGTACCAGTACATTGAGTTGGTTTTACGGTGCAAACACCTGCCAATGACGTCACGCAAACGTTCCCCATCATGTCATCCTCACAGATTTTCCTGTGAATCCAAAAGTGTTCAAAGAATATTGGTTAGTTTGACAAAGCTGGAGGTGACTTTCTCCTCCGCCTTGTCATATTTATGCCGTTTGCTCCAAGGTGAATCTTTACGTCAACGACCCCCTGTCTGTCTCTGTTGTTTTATTTTCCTCTTCCCCAGTTCCCTCCGCTCTCGCTCGGATCAATGGGCCTGTATGACAGGAGTAAATCTTTCATGTCAAGCTTGTGTGTATTTCAGTGTGTGTGTGTGTGCGTGCGTGTGTGTGTGACGGGATGTTTGTGTGTGCGCTTCTGATGCAGGTGAAGTATTGCTCACTCAGCACCGTCCCGCCCCTTGGGCACCGCCACCCGCCTTCCTGACCGCCTCCGGTGTAGCCACAATCGATGTCACACGTGCAAGCGCAATGACCAACAAAGCAAGCGCTCATTTCATTATTTTCGTATCTTGAAATTTCTTTTGTAACAAGAGGCAATATTTTCCCGTTGAGGCGTTTCGTAACTTGAACATTTCGTATGAAGAGACGTTCGTAAGTAGAGGTACCACTGTATGTTCAAAGTCACGTTGCGTTTGTGAAATGCCTCGGATCCATCTGCATACATTGAAGAATCCGACAATGAACATCAGTTTTTTTTTTTTTTTCTCATGTGAGTGCTGACGAGGCAGCTGCAAGCTCTCTCTTCACATTCTATGATTGCCACGTTTGATATTTCCTGCCCCGTAATTGTAGATGGCAGCTTTGCGTATCTATATTGGTCTGTGAGTGCGCTCAGCGTGGGCTCTCGCTCCAATCAGCGTGCGACTTCGGCGTTGACAGGTCTTCATCACGCGCAAGTTGCGAAAAGGGGGCCTGATGAACCGCGCGGCCTCCGCGCGTGGCGGAGGGTGAACGAAATGGAGAGGCAGAGACCCCACTGTGGCTAAATGGTATGGACCAGGTGGTGCGGGCGTGTGAGATGAAGCGAAAGGATGCAAGGGTGGGATTCAGCTGGCGCCAACAGGCTCTCACTTGAGATTCATCGCCCCCCCCCCCCTCGCCCTCCCACCGAGCCGCTTTCAAGAGCCTTGCGAACTCTCCTCTCAAATGCCTTCCTCTCCTCTCCTCTGTACGGATCCCGTTATTACCTGCTGATTACAGAGCTGTCATTTCTTGCGTTCGAAGCGGGCCTGGCGAGTGATTGGCACTGGAATGACTGCGTGCCTCCCATGTTTGCTCGAGCGTGATGGCTTTCTTGCGTACACGGCTTTTGGAGGCGACTGCATGCGTGTTTACCCGTCTGATGGGCACTTGCGCGTAGGAGACATTGTGCTTTTTCCCCCCTCGTCCTGATAAAAGAGGAGGCAAAAGAAGGTTGTCTTCTTCCAAGCGATTGGAAGGCCAATATTTTGGAACAGCAGCCGGATGGAACGCTCTTTTGCGATCACTTACTGTACCTATTTGATTTTACCTATTTGTACCCGGCTCCACGCTCGTTTCTCCAAGACTCGCCAAATTTAAAAACATTTCATGCATGCAGCATTTAGTTTATGTCTCGCGGGAATTCCACAGACAGGACATTAACATGTGTCATAGGGAGGCCATTAAAAGTGCCAGTAAATGGAAGTATCCTGATTGGCTGTTTGACCTTTAAAGGGTAATTGCCACTTTTAAAAACTCATAAAGATTCCGAGCGTATGAAAGGAAGCCCAACTCATTTTACTAGAAACTGTAACCTCCAAACAATAAATGCTTGTTTCTCCATAAAACATGGAGCTAGTTATGGTGGGTGGGTGGGGGGGGTGGACTGCCCCATAAGAGAAATCAAAATGGAAACCATGTCGGGTTTTGTGCCTTAAACCGTTGGTCGTAAATATTTCCATCATATAAAGCCACCCTCCTTTTATTTCGTCACGTGCGCCTTTCTCGTTCATCGTCCACTCGCTGAATGTTTCAGAAATGCTTGAAACCACGTAACCCGCGCAATTGCTTAGAAAGTCTGTTTCTTCAAAGCCCACTGTATTTTATTCTGTTTGAAAGGGAATTGGGGGGTTTAAAGAAATGATAAGTTTATGACAGTCAGACGAATAGTTGCCCTCCATTCGCCGAGCATGAAAGTCCCCGCTCTCAGCCGTAGCATTTTGGAATATAGATTGCTCTCTGCACCCACACCATTGATGCTTCAAAGCTGCCCGAGTTCTTCTTTGGCTGTCCAGCCTTCCAAATGGTTCCCCATAAAAGAGGAATAAAAAATTGGAACAATGGGAGCGTGGAAGCAGGGATGGCAATGGCCTGAACGCAGAGGACGAGAGAAGAGAACGGAAAGTGAAGCAATCGATTGCGACAGGTAAGGCCACTCTGAAGGCTGCAGAGTTTGAGGGACTCGTGATGGAATTGACAAAGCAAACAAGTTTGACCGACAGAAGAGGCAAAGGAAAATACGATGCGTGAATAGCAGCAAACGGCAGAGCATGTTAAGCTTGATGTTAAGCAGAGCCGAATTCAAACCAAGGCTTCCCTCCATCACAAATGCAAACAAGGTTCCTGAAACAGCTTGCTGAAAGTTACTTTTAAACCCATATTAGTTCACAAGTAACACATTATGCCAAGGGCGCTTCGGCACATTTTTATTTGTATTTTTTTTTACCTTTTCTTCACAATCTAAAAATCCAAAACAATTACCGTATTATCCTCATTCTCAGGTGCTTGTGAGTATAAGGCGCACCTTCAACGATTGGCCTATTTTAAAACTGTTTTCATATGTAGGGCGCACCGCATTATACGTCGCATAGAAAAAAATACAACAATGTCTGCGATTGCCGTATATAAGCCGCATCATCGGATTCTAAGGCTCCCTGTCGGATTTTGAGAAAATCAAATGCTTTCAAGTGCGCCTTATAGTGCGAAAAATCCGGTAGTTTTTGTTTTTTTTTTGTTTTTTGAGGACTACTCAAAGGAGGCAGGATAGCGACCTCTATTGATGGACCAGCGGAACCTCGTAAATGGTGGTTGCCGCGCCCGAGCAATCATTAGTATAATCATTATTTCTCCTTAAATGCACTCATCATCACCAACGACTCCAGCGTTCCCCAGAGTGAGCCGCGGACGCCCAACTGTGGCGATTCAACATCGTTAGCCAACTTGACTGGTTGGAGGCATTAGAGACGCAACATTACACAGCGCCATGCGGTGCGCCAATGGTTGGAAAACGAGATGGCATCTCCTCACTTGTCATGTGTTGCTCACTGAAACCTGTGAAGGGACATTGAGATAAATGGGGTGAGGAACTGTCCGACCTTCAAATATGGTCATGGCAAATGTGGGTTAGCGGTGTGAATCTTGATACGTTTCAATATCGAGCATGATCGCATTGCGTTTCTTTATCACTTGGTTTGATCTTACTCTGGTTTTAAACGAGATGCGGTTGAAAAGTTTGGTGGGCCTAACTTTAGGGCTGGTGCAACCAAGACAAAAAAAAATGGGGGCGTACCTGTGCAAGGAGGGCAAAAAGTTAGTCTGGAGTCCTGTTATGAGATCCAGAGCAACCGGAGCATATCGTATATTAGATCTGTCCTTTTACATTGCTCTTCCTTATCACTAGATGCAACATATGCGAAGTAAGGGTGGTGGCAGTGGTGGTGGGAGGGCAGGGGGAGATCCCATTTTCAAAAAAATGTACAACTGCGAGGGCTCGCTCATCTGATAACGCCGTAACAGCAAACTCATTCAAATGTATGCGCCGGCATCGGGGTGAGTGTGTGAGGATTGTTTACCATGCCGTCGTAAGCAAGAACACCCACACCCAAGCTATATTTAGCTAACCTCAAGCTGTTCTCACCACTTCTGACAGCCCGCTCCCCTTTTCAATTAGTTTTATACCAAGTATCACCCCAGCCTCGGATTTCTCACCTCCGCCCTCACCCGCCCCAACAAACACATTTTTCTCCTAATATTTCCATTTTGGTGTTCCAAATGAGGAAATGCGAGACAAAGCCAGTTTTCTAGCCAGTCTTTTATTTGTAGCCTGCTTCCCAGCTTATAATTACATTTTATTTTGTTTTATTTTTATTATTTTTAGTTTTGATTTTTTTTTTTTGCAGCACATTCGGCCTTTTGTGTCCAGAGCCAGCTGCGACTGATGCACTTCTCATGCAGGCACAGAGCGAAAGTAATAGAGAGGCAAATTGGAAGCTCGACGCTGATTGCCGGGGGACCCTTTTGGGTTGTACTGGCGTCGCGAAAAAACCCCATTTGTGCATCATTTCCATTCCAAAGCAGTTGACCGAGTAGACTCAAGCTGAAGATGTTCCGGCCGTGGCTTTTCCTCCTTGTCACACGCCTGTTACGTTGAACAAAAACCTACTTAGGACGGCGACACGTGACGCAGCCAGACAAAAGTCAGTCAGACGTGGCAGAGAAATGGAAGTCGGCTCCTGCCATGAGATGCGCCATCTGCCTCGCCTTTCGACAATCCCCTTGCGTGATAAATGCAAATAACGGCCAAGTTAGTGAAGTGAATGCCACACGTCGTCTTGTTTGTATTTGGACTGATTGCGTACTCGGGGGGTATTTGCAAACGCTTTTGATGAGGAGGTTGAAGGCAATTGCTTGCTTTAAATTTGGACCTGATGAAGACCAAAACCGTCAACCTGATGAACAACCTATGACCTCCCATTGCAATTTTTTTATTTATTTATGTTCTTAGCGTTTTTTTCCAAGATCTTCATGACGAAGGTTTACGCCGCTGTAGCTCCTCTCATTCCTTTTTTTACCTCCCCCTCTGTTTTGCGCTTTCCCCCGACTCCGCCAGACTGAACTGGGATGACTTAACCTTTCTGAGGAACAATACCATTACAAGCTTGGATGGATTCCACTGTGCACGCGTGTGTTTGACTTGCAGACGCGCACACTCTTCCTTGGGGGGGGAAAAACACGGATGCAGCCTTTTGTTTTTGCTCTTGTTCCTGATTACCGCTTGTTTTATTAATGCTATGGTAATCTTCCTTCCCCCGTCCTTCTGCGGGCGCTACGCCGCCTGCCGTGGAAGCATTCTCAAAAGATGCTTGATGAAAAATGGCTCCGACGGGATCCAGCGCCATTCATTTGACTTTTACTGTTTCTTGAATGCGACTGCAGAAAAGGGGCAGCAACAAACAACACGATTCGTGGAATATATTTCTTTGTAGGGTTATGAACTCATTTTTACGCCTGCACAGTCAAATCCGACACATTGCAAGGGTTCTATTGATAAATCCACACATCTGGTGTATCATTTGCTCAAAGGGAAATTTTGTGTTGTGCAAGTACAACCACATGTTTAAATGATAAAAGCACCGTATTTTTCCGCCTTATAAGGTGCAGCTAAAAGCATTCTGAGATAAAGCTGCAGCGGTTGTGAAAGCTCAATATCAGTAAAGCTGTATTGTATTGTATTCCCTTTAGCATAGCTCCATCTAGTGGATGCACAATGCATCCGCAGCCACTATTGCAGCTTCTATTCTATGCGCCTTATAATATACGCTGCGCCCTGTCGATGAAAATAGGCCATTCATTGAAAGTGCGCCTTTTACTCCGAAGCGCCTTATAGTGCGGAAAATACGGTACATAGAGGATATCAGATCATCTCATCACGTCAAAAGCTTTACATCAGAGTGTGATATTTTCATGTGCACACATAGCTGAGTGCTATTGAACAAATTCGGTTCAGAAATACGTTTTATTATCGTTCACAATGTCAGCCAACTGACATGGACGCCAATACTGCTTACGTTTTTGCTTTTGTCTTTGGAGTGTACATTAAACTGTCGTAAATATTGATCATGTCTAACTTTGACCACCCTAAGTAGAAACTCAAAATCTTGGCACGGCCGCGTTCACATTCTTTGTGAAAAAATTTCCCGTTCTGATTTTGTGCGAACCGGTCCTATTTCTGAGTTAGCATGAACTATGAGTGTGACTGTAACCTCACCAATATTTGTAAATTACCACCGACGTTAAAGTTGAAATATTCTCTCTGCCAAAATTACATCTCATAGGTGTAATAACCAAGACTATTTTTTTTTTCATACGGTGTACCTGAGTTGCTGTAGGGGGTTAGATGAGGTAACCGTGATACACCAGCGACTGCACGCACTTTATTTATCTCCCTTTTGCTGCTTCTATATAACCTCGACATGCCTCTAGTTTGTCTTAATTTCCATTCACCTGCAAGAGGAAGGGCCATGAAATATTAATTACGAGGCTCTCGCACGGCGATGTGCTTGGCCTACTGAGAGCTCTTTGTGTGCTTGTAAGTCTTTCTCGGGCCTTGTGTTCTGCCTGCTAATGACCGCTGTTTCCGAGACCTCTTGGCCTCTTTTCTTTTGCGCCTCAGCGTTCTCTCTGCCAAAATTACATCTCATAGGTGTAATAACCAAGACTATTTTTTTTTTCGTACGGTCTACCTGAGTTGTTGTAGGGGGTTAGATGAGGTAACCGTGATCCACCAGCGACTGCACACGCTGTTTATTTATCTCCCTTTTGCTGCTTTTATATAACCTCGACATGCCTCGAGTTTGTCTTAATTTCCATTCACCTGCAGGAGGAAGGGCCATGAAATATTAATTACGAGGCTCTCGCACGGCGATGTGCTTGGCCTACTGAGAGCTCTTTGTGTGCTTGTAAGTCTTTCTCGGGCCTTGTGTTCTGCCTGCTAATGACCGCTGTTTCCGAGACCTCTTGGCCTCTTTTCTTTTGCGCCTCAGCGTCCTCTGCCCCCCTTGTCTCATCTCCCACTCGAGAGCCCTGTTTTATTCTCACTGCTTTACTTGTCTTATCTGCCTCCCAAAGCCCGCTTTAAAGAACTGGCCTTGAGCTTCAGCGACATCTCGTCACTGCAAATGGATCCCGTCGAGCTCTGAATCTCATTTCTTAGCGTCCTCTCAGAATGATGCGGTCATGAGGGTGTCTTGGTTGGACCTTTCATAACCTCACCTGCTGTGGCTCTCAAATCGGCTTCCTCGCTCTTTGCACCCTCGTGTTATCCTTCTGTCACCTCCACCCTTCTCCGTCTTGTTACCTTGATTATTTGGACATGGTCATTCCGTATGTGCTGGCAATAACATATTGTTTTGGTGTGCCATTAGTAATAATAGAGAATTGTCTGTGACTCTATTATATGTCAGCATTGCACTAGTTGAACTTTTACACAACGTGTAGTTCTCTTTCATTTGATGTTTAGTTTGACAGTAACCTTGGCAATATACTGCCGGAAGCCTTTTGTTTTGAAGAATATTATCATGTATATTTTGCTGCCAATTCGTGTCTGTAGACAAGCCACCGGATTTTCTGATGGCACGGTTAGTTTGTGTTGGCAATGTGTCGGCTGCCTACGCCACATGCGCAGATTTGTTCATTAACTGACATGTAATTCGGCAGGTTCACGACGGCCGCATATTGTGCTGGCCATAACTTATTGTTTTGGTGTGCCATTAGTAATAATTGAGAATTGTCTGTGCCTCTATTATATGTCAGCATTACACGAGTTGAACTTTTACACAACGTGTAGTTCTCTTTCGTTTGATGTTTAGTTTGACAGTAACCTTGGCAATATACTGCCGGAAGCCTTTGTTTTGAAGAATATTATGTATATTTTGCTGCCAATTCGTGTCCGTAGACAAGCCACCGGATTTTCTGATGGCACGGTTAGTTTGTGTTGGCAATGTGTCGGCTGCCTACGCCGCATGATTTGTTCATTAATTGACATGTAATTCGGCAGGTTCACGACGGCCGCATATTGGCCTCAAATCTTCATGCAAATAACAATATTGCCCACATATTGATTTATCAGTGATCGATTTATCAACTAAGAATTGATTGATCCCACTCACATTGTGCTTCTGTTGTTTTTTTTAATACCTGACACATCTGTGTGAAATCTTCCTTCAGTTTTTTTCGACACGTCGTTTGACTCGCCAAGACATTAATGATCTAAGATTGTAGACAAAAGTCAATTTCATTTTCCAATCTCTATTATCTTGAAGTTGAATCCTGGACCAGATAGAGGCACGATGTTCGAAATTAACAGTATTGCCCACATATTGGTTTATCAGTGATCGATGTATCAACTAAGAATTTATTGATCCCACTCACATTGTGCTTCTGTTTTTTTTTTTAATACCTGACACATCTGTATGAAATCTTCCTCCAGTTTTTTCGACACTTTTTCGACACGTCGTTTGACTCGCCAAGACATTCATGATCTAAGATTGTAGACAAAAGTCGATTTCATTTTCCAATCTCTATTATCTTGAAGTTGAATCCTGGACCAGATAGAGGCACGATGTTCGAAAATGTCACCTGCCACATTACATGATAATTTGAGCAAGACGAAAAGCGTTGGAGCCAGAGCTGCCCGCTAAGCAATTCAAATCGTATCTTGAATGAGGCTCCATTTGAAATGCACGTAAAGCATGAAGGATTTAACAAATGGGTTTTTAGAGCCATGCCTAGGAGAGTATCACTGAATATTTATAAGAAATGATAACCACATGTAAAACGGCGAAATAATTTTCCCCTCCTGGTGTGAAGCCAGGATGCCGTTAAAACCTCGGTACGAGTTGCAGTCATTTTGTGTTTGAATCCACGAGGGTGAAAATGCTGTTATGTCGCGTTTGTCGTGGCACAAATTATAAATTAATGGACCAGGGCGTGCCTGTTCTCGTGTGAATATGTGAGCCTGCCATCTCATTAACGGCCTCCACTTCTGCCTTTGTAGTAAACGGTGGTACTCGTCATCAAATAATATGCAAGGGGAAACAACTGTGAACACGACTGGTGTGATTGTAGGATTTTCATTGGACAAAAAAAAACCAAAAAACACTCCTCGCCTTGAAATATGAGGGCCCAAGTTATAAGGAAAGATGGAACGTTGGGTGAGTAGTTATCACATCTGCCTCACAGTGCACAGGTCACGGGTTCGATTCCGGGCTCTGGCCTTCCTGTGTGGAGTTCTCCCGCTGCCTGCTGTGCGTTTTCTCCAGGCACTCCGGTTTTCCTCCCACATTCCAAAAAACATGCATAGTAGGTCACTCGAAATTGTCCTTCGGTGTGATTGTGAGCACGAATGGTCGTTTGGCGATGTGGGCCACGTGATTGGCTGGCAACCGGTCAGGGTGTCATTAAGACAGCGGCGTGCTTTTATCCACTAAACTGTGGTCATCTTTGTTGTCAGTAAAAGACGCTCGGCAAAAAACAAACCAAAAAAAAAAAAAATCAATACGTTTATGTAGTCCGCTGAGTAACAAGTGTGAATATTTGCTGATAACGTTGTCACAATCAATGTGCTTCGCTAACCGAGCGATGCGAATAATTCTTTTGACAAGTGAGTCGGGGAGAAAAAAAACAAACCAAAACCTTTCCAGCAGTTCATTGCTGAGTAGTCAACAGAGTAAGAGGTAAACTTGTTTTATGCTGAGAGGTGTTTAAGGGGTAGGAGGGGGGCGGGGGTTGACTCGTACGTCGAGTTCAGGTGCGGCGCAATGCAGGAGGTAGAGAAGGCAAGACCCGCCGCCCGGGCGAGGAGGCGGGCGGAAGGGAAGTCTCTCATGAATAATGGACGCGCTCCGGAAAAAGGCCACGTTCGGCTTGAATATGGAGATGGTCTCCGCAGGAGTCACCCGGAGATCAGGTCTCATACCTACATTCAGAAATGCGATCTGAATGTCAAAACGCTCTGACACCTGCGGGCCATGAGACAATCCTCTTTTTACATCCAGCTAGGGATGTTTAGCCACTGTGGCATCTTGCCCGCGCAGGTGAATTTCATGGAGACAGAATGGCAAGTGAGGGGATGTTCCAAGTTGGTGTTTGATGAGCATTCGTCAACTTTCTCAGTCTTTTTTTTTTTTGCCACCTGTCGCAGCTTTTTTCTGCCAGATGGTATCGGGCGCTTGTGGTTTACGCCTTCACTGGCAGCCCGGTTACAACAGCGTCATTGTAAGAGGTAAGAGGCAGTGGAGGTTCGTGCAATGAGGCCGCGTTCAAATCTCGGGAGCAGTGTCAAAACTGCAAACTCCCCCTTTAAAGCTGCGTTAATGCGAAGGGGACCAAACGGGCCTTGACAGGATTGTTCGACCAAATTTTTTGTATGTCAAAACAAACAAACAAAAAAAAAATTCCTCAAGCACCCCCAGCCGCCTTTGTGAGAACGATTGCGACGTGACTGATCCTCCCGCAGCTCCTTGTGCACAACCAAACAATCTTGATCACAAGCATATTTCACCCTTGCGCTGCATTTTAACAGCGCGCTTTTGATTCCGCGCCGATTAGGAGATTACCGAATGGATGCTGGCGCTTTTCGGTATGTATTCTTGTTACACATTGATCTCCCGTGCTGCATTAGAGCCGCCGCTTATCTGCGAAGCCAAGGGCGTGGGAAAAATCTTTGCGAAGTCAACCTCCAGCTGATTTACAGATTGGCTGCGGATGTCTGGTGGCGCCGCTGCTAATCTGAGTGGCAACATCCGCGCTCCTCCTTGACGGTGAAGGGATTTGGTGTTCTGTCATCAATAAAACCGACGACGTTCTTAACCAAGGTGCGCCGAAAATCAGCCTTAAATATAATGTTGCGGAAATATGATTGATTTTGTGGATGCGTTGGTGCATTTGGGCATGTCAGCGCATGTGTGTCGCTTTTTGGGCCAAATTAAATTGAGGTTCCGAGGCGAGAAAAGGAAGAGAAGCGTGGAGGAATTTAGCTCTGAAGCTCATAAATAGTTTAGCCACCCAGTGCAGATTCATCAAGAAGTATGAGGGATAAATCTTTTGCTTACCCCCGACCTCCCCACCCCCCCCTCATTTCATCATCAGCCTGAAGAGGGCGAGATGGAATTGAAGCTGCCTTGTGAAAATCCTGCACCTTGAGTGCAACCGACACTTGTTGACAATTGCGCAATACTGATTTAAGAGTGGTTATAGCGCGTCGACCTCACAATTCGGAGGTCGTGAGTTCAATCCCGGCTGCGGCCTTCCTGTGTGGAGTTTGCATGTTCTGCCCGTGCCTGCGTGGCTTTTCTCCGGGTACTCCGCTTTCCTCCCACATTCCAAAATCATGCACGGCAGGCTGATTGAACACTCCAAATCGTCCCCAGGTGTGAGTGTCAGCGTGGATGGTTATTTGTCTCTGTGTGCCCTGCGATTGGCTGGCCACCGGTTCAGGGTGTCCCCCGCCTACTGCCCGAAGACAGCTGGGATTGACTCCCACATGCCCCGCGACCCTTGTGAGGATAAAGTGGTTCAGAAAATAGATGGATGGATTATTTAAGATAATGACGCAATGATGGTTGGAGCTTGAGTTCGATTCATCGGCATTCATGTGTTTGGGCAACTACGTGGTCGCCCCATATGTCGTACTTTCGGTCAGGATTGGCAGAAAATACTGAAAAGTAACTGAGATTCAAAATCGCTTTGACAAGAGTGTCTTCATCAGGCAAAAATATCAAATGGGTTTGACACAATTAGCTCAAAACATTGCACAAGGCCGAAGCAATGCCTAAAATCCTCCGACTGAAAGCCACACTTTTGGAATGCGCTAGAATCACCTCTGAAACACTCTGATAGAAAGTCTATGACTCTTTCTGCAAATGGGATAATGATGCAAACCAGATCGGCATCTCATACACGGCCAATTCGACCGCTCTCGCGAGTTCACCCAGCAACAACACCCTCGCACCAGCCCCGCGACGTCAAATCTACTCGGGGGGGGGGCGGCCAATCGATTGTGATCTGCTGCTTTGGCTTGTCGGGTGATGGATAGATCCTCGGCAGGTGGCCTCAAGCAACAGTTTCCCTCAAATTGAAACGCCTCTGGGCCTTTTAGGCACCGGTTTTATTTGGCTGCTGCCCCCCCCCCCCACCCCCACCCATGGCCATCCATGAAGGATGAAGCGCTCCATATATCAACTGTCTCTTTGGATAAGAGCCTGAGCTCCATCACCATGGCGATGGATGCTGATTCCTCACCCAAGAGACTCTCTCGAGAGGTAGGAGATGGCGTGTACAGCGTGCAGGTTTCAAAGCTTTCAAAGCGGGTGCTTGTGTGTGTGTGTGTGTGTGTGTGTGTGTGTGTGTATAGGTGTGATTCTGTCTTCCTTCTGTTTGGCTTCCATTTGTTGCTATGAATTATAGATCAGGGGTCACCATGGGATTCGTGATCAAGGCGAAACGGTTTCCCGGTCAAGCACTCGAGCCGCGGCTTCCGTTTTGAAGCCGGCAGAGACAACTTTCAAACTGGGTGCGCCAAGATGGAATGTTCAGACGGCTGCGTGGATGCCGAGGCTTTGCTCGCTCACCGTTGTGTGCCACCGCTGTTGTTTCCATCACCCCCCCCCTCACCGCCCACCCCCGGGGAGACGCTCCCTTTTCTCCCTCCAAAGTGGAATCCTGTCGAGCTGTTTGCTCCTTCATTACCTCATTACTTTACCCTCTTCATTCCTCGCCTGCGCGCTGTCTCTCCGAGGATGGCTGCACTGGGTTTTCATTACTCAACAAGTCAATCTTCATCATCGTTCTCTCTGCGCTCTCATTGGCTGAAAGGCTCACCACGCCGCAGACTGAAGGAAAAGTCATGCACGTGGGGGGGCTGATTAAGTTGTGTTCACAGTTTAATGGCGGTTTTCATCATATTGCCCATCCTGTTGTCCGTGCGCATGAAATCTATTCTTTTTAATTCCATGCATCCATCCATCTTCCGATCCGCTTTATCCTCATAAGGGTCGCGGGGGGTGCCGGAGCCTATCCCAATTGTCTTTGCGCAGTAGGCGGGGGACACCCTGAACCGGTTGCCAGCCAATCGCAGGGCACACAGAGCTGATTGGTTGACACAAGGGACCCGGAGGACAAGAACAGGTGGAAACAAAACCGAACGAGGAAAGACAAAAGCGCATGAAGAAACAAAACCAAATGGATTCTCAACCAAAACAGAATCATAACAGTCGTAACCGTATCCAAACCTCACGATACAGTAATTATCGCAATATTGTGTACGTTTTAGTGTTATAAGAAAGCTCACAGATGCAATTCAGAAAGTGTGCAAGTGTACCTAATTTTGTTTCCCGTGTGTATTTAAGTGCTCCTCAACCTCTCAATGACATCGCTTGTAACTTCTGTTCAATTTGCTCGCCGCTTTCTCTTTACAAAAAAAAAAAAAAAAAAGTGTCAGTCTGACCAAGGACGCGGATTTGAAAATAAATGCCCTCTGCTCTACACACATTGCGCAGCACAATTTTCTGTTGCTTGTCGAGCCCCTCTCAAGAGGCAACGGTGGGAAGCCAGCTCGTCGTTTGCTCCCGGGAGACATTCTTGCTTAGCATTTAGACTGACTTGATCAACCACCGGTTGGTCAACGTGTGTGCCACTGCGTCTTTCTGCATGTGTGTGTTCGTTCGTATTTGATCAGCAGGGGGGGTTTATCTTATACGTACGCTCTGTCGGTATGCGCGTGCATACGTACCCGCTCAGCTCTGGAATGTGTACGATTGTGTGCATGATTTTGCCCCCCCCCTCGCCCCCCGCCTTCTCCCGTGTGTGTATGTGTGTGATGAGCCATGGCTAACGGCTTTCGGTGAACACCGAAGGGCAAGTTGGCCGGTGAGACTTGCTGAGGCAGTGAACCGGGGTCAAACAAAGTTGCACATAAATCATTTAATGGCAACTCCACCACAACGGTCGCCCGGTCCGCCACATTGCGCCAGGAAATGCCGGCCGGCGTCCCAACAAAATCCGTCACAATGACGACATTTTATGATGCCATTACATTCCGGTTGCAATTACGTGAATGATAACCCCACTTTTGTCGGTCTGTCAATGCGTTCAGTTTCTATTGTGTCTGAAAAAGACGCCCCCCCCCCCCCCATTTGGTAAATTATTAACCGGGCATTTCAGAACCAGTCAAGTCCTATTTGAGGCCGGAGACGGGTCTGGGGGGAACAAAAAGGTTACTGAAATTCCGTTAACGTTGACGTCATGTGACACAAAGGGTTCGCTTATCGTATTGACGATCCCATCCGGATAGCTCATTGTGGACTTGTGTGCTTCCCCGCGTCTATGTGCGCTTGTTTACATGCGAGTGGCACTGCCTCTCACCTCTGTTTTACCCCGAGTTCAAGCGGAGTTCAACAGTCTCCCCTCCGCCACTGAATATGCGCGTCAGGGACACGAGAAAGACTTCAATATTCTACCTTGAGTCTCCCCAGAAGCCACTTAGGCCGTGTGCCACAAGTTATGACGCTGCGGAGATAATTGGTCCGTGGATTTACTGTGTAGTACTTTGCTGTATACGTTCTCACGCATGCAAGCGGGTATTTATGAGACGTGCCGTGCGTCTGATGACGTGGCATTCCGCGTTGTTGCCCCCTGACTGCCGGTTTTTATAGCTCGCCGTGACATTATGGTTCTGACTTTATTTCCTGCTATTACATAGTTGACGGATGTTTGTTATGTGACAGATTATATTACCTTCTTGGAGTTTTTTTTTTTTTTTTCTTCGGTCATGCTGCGACAAATTCAGCTTGCTACTTTCTGGCAGGCACGGTAATGTTGAGGTTCATGTGTGCAGGTGTTGGGGTTGAATAATTCATGTGATGGTCATGCCGCCCCAAGTGTGGGCTTGCTTGGTTTCACAAAAAAAAACCAAAACAAACCAAAACAAAACAAAACACAACAAAAAAACACCCAAATACAACCATAGTCCAACACCTTTTTCCGGAGGATACGGCCAGCGGAGTTCATTGGCCTCAATAGCCAAAATTTGCGGATGTTGTACGCGTGTATAATTGATGTCCATTGAAATGCATTCGGGAAAAAAAATAATAGCACTTAAACACAAATCATTCTCCCAAATCTGTTGATAAACATGCAATATGTGGAAAATGGGGAGGTTTTTCCTTCTGCTCTTCCAAACACAAAATATAATTTTGGCGCAAACTACTGCTGCTTTGGGGCAGATTTGGCTTCTTAACATTGGGTGTTGGTCGACTAACTTTGACAGTCACTTTCTTGTCAGAGCAAAGGAGATGAATTGTCCCATTTCTTTTGGAATGGAAAAAAAACCCGAAACTCACAACATACGGATTTCGTCAGAGCTGCCATGTCTTTATTTAACAGCAGTTGTAATGAAAACACGATTATTTCCAAGGCACGCGTTCAAAAAAAATATCGGAATTGTCAACGTTTGCAAATGAACAGCTGGCGTTTTGAAAGTGAACAATCGGGACCAACCTCACACACGATACATAAACAACTCTAGCCTCTGTCAGGGAAGACCTCGCTTAAAAAAAACAAAACAAAAAAAACACAACCACATGGAGAAACAATTTACAATAAGGATCCTGCGAAGTCCGACTCCTCTCTAACTGCTGATGTAAATGCCAGATTTTTCTGACAATTCAAGCCTTTGAATGATTGACCGAAACCCTTCAGACAAGTTAGCCATCGCTCAGATCTCCCACGCTTCTTTCGCCCAAGTGCTGTTTCTTTAACGGCAACGTTTTTAATTGATGGTTCGGTCTCTTTTGTTTCTGTTTATTCAGAATGTCTCATTATGTGTGTGTGTGTGTGCGTGTGTGTGTGTGTGTGTGTGTGTGTGAGAGAGAGATGATGAATGAGGCCAATGCTTGGCCTCTGTTTGAAATATGAAACCACTCTCAGCTGTATGATATTACAGCAATGGAACAGCAATCAGGCGTTAATTGAATGTGGGTTATGACTTTTCTGTGATCTCGCTCAGCTGAGTTTTCTTTCTCTCCCTCTCGGCCCCTCCCAACCCTTCGCCCACATGCAACTCTGCTCTCGTCTCTTCGCAGTCTATCCTCGCCTCATCATCAGGTTCGGTCTACCTTCTTGTTGCCGTTTTGCCCGTGTGCGCCCACATGCGACTCTGCTCTCGTCTCTTCAGTCTATCCTCGCCTCATCATCAGATTCGGTCTACCTTCTTGTTGCCGTTTTGCCCGTGTGAAAACTAGCTGACACCCTGCTATGACATTGGACTCGTCTCATTACTAGACGCACCAGTGAAATCTCACGATAAATAAACTCTGATCACATGACCGTTTCAAAAACTATTCGGAATGTTTTATCTGTTTTAGCCTAATATAGCCATTAGCGGCGAGCTAGCCTAGTCAAGCTAGCCACTGTACAGTTGTTCATAGGCTACTATATGTTAAAGCGCCGGGGTGAGATACAACCCCCCAAAATAATAAATAAATAAATAGCCATAGGTAGCAATGCCTTACCAATCCTTTATTTTGAAAGTCCCCCTTCGAAGCAGCTGACTTGACTTTGAATAGGCTTAATGTGCAAAAGCGCCGTGACAGACTTGCATTGCAGCATAATATTCGAATTCCAGTGCTCCGCTTACCCGAGCCCCTATTTGTAACTTTGTCGCATTTTTTTTTTCTTTCTCATTCCTGGTACTCCTTCATTTGTGGCATTAAGAATAGGCACCAAATATTATCCACATAAAAAAATGCTAAAAACAAAGCTAAACATACATGTAGATACTATTTTCCCGCTTTAAGACGCGTTTTACTTTCAGGCTCTTTCTTCGCTTCCAGTATATTGTACTTATTTGTCATACCCATGTGAGGAATCCAATAATCTGCCCTTGACCCGCTGGGATATGTTCACAAAGGAAACCATTATCGTCTGACTAGCAATAGATTTCAGCATTGGCCAGACATTGTCACTTCCAAGAAAAATCGCCGAAGGTTACATTATAGTCTAAACATGCCGCGGAGTCTGTTCCAGTCGCATTCCAACATTAATGTATTCACTGAGTCCTCATAAGGACTGTAAGTGTACTATGGCAGTGTGTGTATTTCCACTCTTTCATGGAATGGGAGACCATCTATCCAGCCTGACCTTTTCCTTAATTGCTTGGTTCAGTTCTGTCTCTGCTCATTTCAGGAACGGCGGCCTCGCTGAAATGACTGCACACTCCCAATTGTCTCTGGCCAAACCTCACTTTACCATTCGCTACTGACATCTCTGCGACTCACACACATTTAATCAGAGCCGGGTTGCAGCAACACCCATCAGGTGTGTAAAGCAATTTGTGAGTCAAGGTCATATGAAAGGGCGTTGGTGCGAACGGGTTGGTGCGAAGGAGATTTATGCCTCTTCTCCCGTCCTTCCAGTGATAGAAATTTTGCTATGATGTATCTTGTGCATTAAACTTTTATCTATTTCCTCTGTAAACATCACTCGCAACTTTGTTCCTCTCTGACCTGGAATAGTATCACTCATCCATCGACCTCGTCTCCTCATGCAGGTAGAAATAAATCAGCCCAAATGCATTCTGTTTATGTCTACGTAACTGCACTATGATTTATGTATGTGTGTTTTAGATATTTATTAAAAAAATAGTCTGTCCACATCTACATGACATTCATTTGCCACGTCTCTCATATTGGGGGAAAGAAATTGTAACATTTGTGTGGATATGCCAGCATGGATTGACACTTACATGCAGTTGTAAATTAAAACTGTAGAGAATTCATAGACGGTATGGTGCAAATGTGGTATTGTTTACTATTAACCTATCGCTGACGATATGATGAACACCCCATTTTGCTTTGGTGCCTGAAATTACCGTGTCAACTTGTTATATTCAGGGTTGTCATGATGTACATTCGTGCACGCATAGAGCTAAATCTCCACTCCTACGCACCCAGCTAACATCTGAAAATGCTTAGCTAGCTAACATAAAATGTAGCCTGTTGAAATGATCACTCACTCGAGGCTGCCAATACAATATTGCTTCGAGCGGCATCTTTTCTCGGCTTTGTCTTTGTGGCGGGTGTCAGGGGGTCATATAACTCTTGCTCTGTCTCAACAAATCAACATTGAATCAATTTTTGGAGACTTTCGGGCAATTGTCACGAGGGTATTACATTACCTGCGGTCACAAACTCTTGATTGCATTTGAATGTCTCTTTTTTTTGACTTGATTTCAGTATTTATTTGTATTTGCATTGTATTGTAAAGGACACAGGTGACGATGTCCCTCAGGTAGATTTATTTCCCGCGTGCCATCAGTGTAATTTTTAATTAGCCTTTCTCCATAATATGCGTTTGTATGCGGCGGCTACGACCATCTCCCAAAATCAAATTGCCTTACCTTCATCAATGACACCATCTACAAACATCTGAAGCTTCTGTTTTGTGCAGTTGGCACCTGTGCGTTTAATGCCCTACAGCCCCAAGTGCTGGCAGAGTGGCTCCACCAAAACTTCAACCTGAGGGGTTAGCTCATTTTCTGGATCTACTGGATTTTCTCTGTCGGTTTTCTTGGTCTGGGTGGGTGGGGAGGGCTGTGGGCGCCAAGCTTGGTTGAGCTTTTGCTGATCATCATTTGTCACGAATGAAGTTCCACACCCCCCCCCCCCAAAAAAAAAAAACCAAACTAAACAACAAATGACAGATCCAAATGAGTGCTGGCGCGCCCTTTGAGCCTCTTTTGTGCTTTAGGGCCATTTACTGGGGTTCTGTTTCAAGAATTGAATGTTTCCTCCTTCTCACCGTGCAATAACGAACCAGTCACTCCTCAAAATGGCCCACCCATGAGCCCAATCGCTAATCTGCATGCTCCCTATGAATTAACCCCATTAGGCTTGCACCTGTAGCTCGCTCGCTGGTCCTCACGCCAAGCTTGGTTGAGCTTTTGCTGATCATCATTTGTCACGAATGAAGTTCCACACCCCCCCCCCCCAAAAAAAAAAAACCAAACTAAACAACAAATGACAGATCCAAATGAGTGCTGGCGCAATCGAATGCAATGCACTTATATGCTCTTGACACACGGAGTAGTTTCATGACCTTTAACTTGACTTTGAATGTTAAAATATTGCTTTGCCTTCTGCCGGTGAGCACGGAGATTCATCTCACCGACGCGGACTGTGTGTCTCGTCTCCTTTTCTTTCTGGCAGTCTAATTGTTGCGCGGGCAATCCTCCGCCTGGATTTAGTGTTGCGCTTGCCTTAATTTAATTGAAAAGCTGCGGAGAGGAAGGAGGAGGAGGGGACAGGAGGGAGCGGATGAAAAACAGATAAATAAAAAGTGGAACCAATCTTTGTCGGGTGCGCTGGGCGGTAAAATGTCTGTGCGCGGTGAATAATGCATGGGGGAGATGGATAGGTTTGCTTGGTTAAAGCCCAGGACTGCTGGAGCTTCATTACCAAGATGTTTGTATGCTGATGCTGTGATTCCCGCTCCTTTGCTCTGACCGAATTGTGGCTGCAGCCGTGGCACCACCCCGAGCTATCTCATACTTCCTTATTCATTTTCTCTTTAAAGCCCCCCCATCTCTCCTGGTGTAAATTTTAATGGCTCTACCAAGCAGCTCGTCCTTCCCTTCGCTGCTGTTGCGGTATGCAAATGAGTCGTATATCAACTGATTGCAACGCCTCAAGACGTATAGAAGTAATGCTCGCCTTGGTTTAAAAACGCAAAGCCAGCTCGTTTAAAAAAAAAAAAATGCGCCATCCTTACATCGCACGACGTACATTCACACAGCGCCTCGAGATACGCGTTTAATTTGTTCCCGCGGTCATGAGTGTAACGCAAAACACTCAAAAAGGCCTTGATGCTAATGAGTAACGGGAAGCTCAACACATGAAAACTTGCGCTGTCAAACCGGTGGTTGTCGCGATGCCATTTGGTGTTGTCTGAAGTGATGTCACACGATTGGAAGCACTTTGCTTTTAGTCAATTTTCTGAGGTCCTTGTCTATTGTCTGTTTTTGTTTTCCCTTCAAATAATGCCGCACCAAAGGGACCGCGGTGCATATTTTGTCAAAGAAAAGAAGGTAAACAACCCACAAACAGTCTGTCTGGAGACTTCCGCGGTGGGGCCGATGCTTTCGTCGCCGTTGTTATTGTTTGAACTCCCTCCGACCTGATTTACTTTACGAACATGACAGGCCGCAAATTACATGCCCCCCGCACCCCCACCCCAGATTTGATCGTTAAAAAGTTTCTCGTGTTGCTCCCGGATCAGATTTGACTGTCAACATATACACGCGAAGCAAAGATTTGATTCCCCCCCCCACAGCGCCAGGTGTATGCCACGCCGTCACATTAGCTTCTTACTTGGTTCTTAAATGAAAGGATCAAAGAAGAAATGTCTTTCATGTCACAGCGACAGCGCTCGAAAACGCAAAGCTCGAGGTGTGTTATTGTCGGAAGGCCCGGCCCGTGGCGCACAGCGGGTTGTAATATATTCCATTTCATTATATCCACCCTCCAAGCCTCCTCTCATCAGTGGATCAGGGGTGTGCGGTCTCACGGGCACACGGCGATATAATTACTTTCGAACGCGCCGAGCACCGAGAGAAAGAGACGAAAAGACAGAGAAGCTTGCGCGAATGAATAATGAACTTTAATTATGCTTTATGGCTACAATTATAGAACGAAAACAGAAAGTCAATAAGCAGAAACATTGTCTCATTTTCTCTTTGTCGAGGTGGGCTGCCCCTGTGCCGCCGGCGAACCAAAATAAAGAAAGCGTCGAGGGGGAAGAACGAAAGAAAGAAAGGAGACAGATCGTATTTATCAGAGAAACCGCATCGCTAAATGTTTGATTGTTTTTTTTTTTTTACTCTCCTGTTTCCTTCCTTCGGATGCTCATCTCATCGCTAATGGCAACCTGCGCAAATAATAACGAGACGAATTGATTCCCGTGCTTTCGCCACCTCGATGACGGTCGTGTTTTCGAAGGTGTCCACGCGACGCAGCTCATTGGAAGGGCAAGTGGAGAGTTGCGGCATCAAACCGAATGTGACGTTCTGTTGACTCAGTCTGAGAATATCGGGATCGCTGGGATTAGGGGTCTGATTATCTATCATGTCCCCGTTGGCGCCCACGTGCATGAAGACGAAGATGCGAGGGCGCGCCTGCGCGCAGACAAACGCCTCCTCCATCAAGGGCACATTAATTAAAAGGAGCAATCCAATTAGTGTCATTAAGGAAGGGATAATAGAGAAAATTGGACGCGGAACACTGTGCCAGACTGTCAATACTGTTTGTACTCACACTGTCCTTAAAAGAGCAGGGTAATCTGTTTGGGGAGGGGGGGGGATTAATAGTGTTGAATCAATACATTCCTGTCAACACTGTACACCTTTTCCTCTGCTATTTGTGTGTGACTTTTTTGTGTGTGTGTGTGTGTGTGTGTGTGTGTGTGTGTGTTGTTTTCAAGGAGCGAAATGGACAAAGCAGGGTTGCCATGAGCAACAAGCCCTCACAGTTGCCCAGGCATTTTGTTATTTTGTTAACCAGTGATGGCAGGAGAGTCAACGATGTACATGCTGACATAATCATTTGGAGCAACACATTCCAAGGCTGTTTATTCAATTTTTTTTTTTAATGGAAGTATCTTTCTATCATGATGAATCTCTTCATTTGAAGGGGGCTCGGTCCATTTTAAATCCTACAAAGGATGTGGATTTGTTCATCGGAACCTCTGGCGTCATACAACTTTTTTTGTGCGTGACAGATGACTGACTATACTGTATATTTTCCCATAACTTTGTTTTTTTTTCTTATGCTGACTACTTTCAAAGAAGAATTGGGATTGACCGTTGGTGGTGGGCAATTTACAAAATATTGCCGTCCGGTCTGTCATATTTTCAAGCCAACCTGAAATGGTCAGTCAGTATCCAATCCAAGTTGCTTGACTAGCGGCGCACATACTTTATGTCTGTACTGTACTTTATGCTCCGATACTAAATATCGATACCACATGATCAACCTGACATACTTTTCTAGTTGGAGCCGTGTTGGCTGTCAAGGGATACTTTATAAATAACTTTAGCACGCACAAATTATTGTGTTGGCTTTGTTTTACATCTCGCTCACCAATACAAAAGGGATTGCGCCCAAGTCTTACTGTGTGAGGTCGCATCACCGACATGAGGTGGTTGCTCTGTAAAGCCACACAGACACACTCGACCCAAAATATGTTGTCATTTAGATTTGTTCAAGTTTAGCTGGTTGTGGTGTATTCATTGTGTGAGTGACAAGAGTAACCTGGAGGAGCTGCGTGCACGCCCACCAAAACGGTGAGTGATTTGGGTGCCTGCTCTCAATCATATCAGTTTTTCATTCCCCTGTTATTTAATTTTTTGAATGAATGCGGCTTTGACGTGCTCGTGTTGTTCCGCTCTCAGACATGTTCAACACGCACCTTTTGTTATATGATGAAACACACACTCACACACTCCACGGCTTCAAACAGAATTTTGAAAGTCGCCAGGTTAATGTGCAACGACACCTCTGCACGCCCTTGCTCTCGCTCCCTATTCGTGACATGCAAAAAGGAAAACAATACACGCTGCCAGAATACACGCGCGTGGTTTTATGCTGCAGGCTGCAGCAATATGAATCAAGGGTGACAACGGCGTGCAGAGCGGAGCCCTGTGAATCCCATTTTCATCATTTACTTTAGGCTAAATGGATTTGAAACGCTGCTGGATCGCTCACCCCTCACACTGGTTCGCCTACTTACATGTGAAAAATGGTCCAGTTCCAACTTTGCCTTACATTTTCCCATTATTTCCCGCCACTCGCTCCGTGTCTACATCCGAACATCGGCCCTCAGGTAACCAGGGTTTGGAATTATGCGCCACATTGAAGTCAAATTTGTTTAGAATATTGTCGTTTCATTTCAGCTAGTTTCATGTATTTTTTGGGGGGCTGTGAAATTCTCTAACATTTGATTTTACACTAATATTCTTTTTTTTTTTTTCACTTCCTCGAAGTGCTTCATTTTTGCCTTTAAAGGTGCACAACAACCTCAACAGTCACTTCATATTCATGCGGTTTCATCTGAGCTACCTTAGGTGGATGTCTGCATTCAAGCCATTGACAACCTTGGATGCCGTTTATTACACAACGTTCTCTGCAAGGACATACTATCGGCAAGCTTTTCAGTGTAGCAAAATGTGGCCACCATTCACCTTTCATGTATTATTGAGCCATCACGCAACCCATCGCACGTTGCGGTTTTGTTAAAACCCTCGCGGCGGACATTCCAAGCTATTTGCTAAGACCTGTGTTGAAAAGGAAATTCGACGCGTGAGGGTTTTCCTAATTTGGGTCATTGATCCTTTAAAATCAAACGCCCTCCACTCCCTATGAGATCACACTGAAGTGTCCCTCTCTCTGCTCTCCATTGTCCTATCTTTTCCTCCTGTCTGTCTCCAAACCACCACGTCGATGCATTATTGACAATCTAATGTGAGTCGCTTGACGCCTCTCCTGTCGGCCCACTTTCCTCCGGTCTGCCCTAATTCACCAGCAGTCTCGGGAGACATACAGTTGCACATCAACTATTTCATTTATAGGAGTGGACATTTTGCTTTGGTTCCATCCTTGATCGACGAGCAAATATATACAATCAAGCTTTTCAGTGCTACTGTTGACATTGTTTTTAATGGGATTAGTATTATGCAGTCCTGTCGTCATTTTAGTGTTGTGTGAAAAGAATAATGCAGGCTGAAGGAGTTTCTTCGCAGATGTCTTCTTGGTTCTCGTAAGATTTTTACCTTCGAAATGACGTCACCTTATTTTCCACACTTTAAGGCACATCGGAGTATAAGGTGCCCATTCAATGAATGGCCTATTTTAAAACAGTTTTTATATGTAGGGCGCATCTCATTATAAGGTGCATAGAATAGAAGCTACAACAAAGGCTGCAGTTGCGTTATGCAGCCACTAGATGGAGCTACACTAAAGGGAATACAATGCAATGCAATACAGCTTTATTTATATTGAGCTTTCACAACTGCCATAGCTGTAACAAATCGCTTTACAGAACAGTTAAAATACTATGTCCAAGAAATCAGAATATCGATCCATATATAAGGCGCATCGGATTATAAGGCGCACTGTCGGCTTTTGAGAAAATCAAACACTTTTAGGTGTATCTTACAGTGTGGAAAATACTGTAGTTTTTGCTTATACTTATAAATTTGACAAAGTAGAAACATGCTGACCAAAAAAAAAAAGGGAAAACAAACCTAAACGGAATGATTTTTACTTATCATGGATAAACCACATTCCCCACAATGTTTTGGAACATCAACTTTGTCTGTTAGCATCTGTGCTATTGATTCTATTTCATGTTCTTGACCCTTTGCGCCTGCATTTGTGTGTATGCGTGCTTATTTAGAGCTCCGGGGACTGAAACACATTTAACTAAGTGCTACACACACACATACTTACAAAGTCATGCATATGCATATGCATACCCACACAACTTGAGAGCGCCGGTAAAGCAGACTGCGCGGTGTCTCGCTGAGTGATCCTTTTGAAGAGAAAACAGCGACATATTTGCTGCGCTGGGAGCAAAGGTTTGTTTGCCGCTGTCGCTCCACTGGCCCCTACGGGACCCTTGTACAAGCAGCTTGTTTTGAAGCTGTTCTTCAAATAAGATCCTTCATCTACTTTTCTGTGCCACCAGATTGGCTCTTATATGAGTTCATTATGCACAAAAGTTTAGCGGGTAACGTGGGAATGGGCATTCCGTCTGCTTCCTTGAGTGCAACCCATGCATTTAGGCACTTGAGCATATTGGTATTAAAAAAAAAAATGTTTTCATGCATGTATATATATGTGTGTGTGTGTATAATATGTGGAATATGTGTGTTCATGTATACATGAGTTCGGTTTGAGTGTGTTTCCCTCGTGTTGACTCTTAATTGTTCAGTGCTTCTGAGAGTGTGTGTTCTGCTCGGTCCACAGCAATTGATCTGGAGAATAATGGTTGGTGGAGGGTCTCAGGTCTCTGAAATCACTGTCTGAAACTCCTTTGTAATTACCTCTGGGACCTCTCGCGATGATGAGAGAGAGGGAGAGAGAGGACTGATGGACGAAAAGTGACAGAGAGAGGAAGAAAATGACGGGGAGAAATAATACGTGCTCACGCTGGTTTTCTAACGGAAACCCCATTGTGTTTGCTCTTACGAGATTCCGATGGACTAGCTGATCAACACAATTAAATTCGGATTTGCAAACGTCACTTTAGGTTAGCCGTGGTAATAATATGAAGCATTGTTAAAAGACGACGAAGGCAAACGTCCTTGGATCAGTTCTTTCCAAAACGGCAGGCAAAAACCCCTTCTGAGAGAGAACAAGGGCAAAAAAAAAAACGATGAGGACGCAGTGAAAAGTGAAATGACCATCATTTTTATTCTATACTCTGTTCTTTGTTTTTTACATGATGCACAACTCTCATTTGTTGTGCACTAATGTAATCGTAACATGTATTTGTTTCGTATTTTGATGCATTTTTATGCCTTAGAAAACATTTATGTCTGAATTTTGGGGGTGCTTGGAACGGATTAGGGCAGGGGTCCCCAACCGCCGGTCCGCGGACCGGTACCGGTCCGCAGGGCATTTGGTACCGGGCCGCACAGAAAGAACTTGCCTTATTTCCGTTTTATTTATTTCGGAATACGAAAAATTTTTTTATTTTGAAAAATTACCGGATTCTCTGTTACATCCGTCTGTGTCACGCTTGACTCACGTCAAGCTACACTTCTCGGTCACGTGACCGACGACGCTCAAAACCAAAATGCTGAAGCCCGCAAAATGAGTAAAAAAGCTGCTTGGAGATCACAAATGACGGCGGCCTTAAA